>NW_026099487.1:0-32982 GCF_024542735.1 Bombus huntii
ATCTTACAAATTCCATACAGATTTTCAGATTAGTTTCGAATAATACCAACACGCCCATGATAGTCAACACTATGCATAATACACTCCTAAAATGTTTCTACAAATATATTTGTCCGAATATTTTTGTCAGCTACTATATCCTAACCACGATTTATTAAACAATATATAGATTTAAAAAAGAATATATAACGATATTACTTGTTTAGGCTAGATTGGTTTAACTTGTATAGTTTTAGTAACTGTGTAAGATCAAACAAGAACTTATCGTTAGTTTGGCGAGATTTGATTACACGAAGCAACATAATTGCTTTGAAACTCAGGACAGAAAACAATGTCAACCGGTAGACGCGTTTGTCTGGTGAACGTGTAACGCGTGAATAATAGATAGCGACAATCACGCGAACGCTAGTTACAGCTGACTTGGCTTACATTGTAGCATTCAAACTAGAGTATACGAGCCGTAAGCACTATTGAAAGTTCAAAGGCCGACTAGTGAGCTTCATCCTATCTCATTTTTTTAATCAGGCGATGGATCGACGAATCGTATTGATTTCGAGGATTATTATAGTTCTGTGGAAATTTTAAAGCGCGGTTTGTCTAATCTTGTCTCGTTAGCTACAGACTCTTTGGCGAGCAGCCTGAAACTTGATCCAGTTTCGAGAAAATGAAAAATTCGTTTCTTCTCTTTGCTTCCCTGTTCCTTCTTTCCTCCTTTTTCCCTTTTTACATCGCGTTAAGACCCGTTAAATAATATTGACTGCCGTGGACGCTGGCTGAGAAGTGCACTTTATAACTAGCTTTAAAATCACTGACGTCGATGAGGACAAAGGTAAGTTAGAGGGTCATTTATCTGAGCTGGTGTTATTCGACCTGAACTCTGCAGCTTTTCACAGTTTCTTTCGTTTTTCTTTTAAGAGCAGAGATGTTAACTGGTCTCTTGTTACGTGTAAGAAAGTACGTGTATGTACTAAAGCTTATTTATCACCAATTGGTTGCTCAAAGTCGAGATATACATACCTATATTATATTAATACGTTACAGAAGATTACGCGTTAGTTAGCTTATGAGAATTTATAGTGTGTCACAGATCACAAAAGCAGAATGACTACTTTTTCATAAACGATATATGTATATGAATTGAAAGTTTAACTATTACGTCACATACTTCTCTCGATAAACGTCGTCGAGTGCATATTGTTAAAGAATATTAGCCATTTGAATTCAATAGTTTCGAAGATACTAATGCTTCTGTGAAGTTTTTGCAGGCTGTTAATTTTTTATTCAGATACTACAAATTTTAAATAACTTCGATTAGAAATAAAAATCACATTACATTAACGCGTAGAATGTAACGTAACGTAGATAATGTAAATATAAATTATATTACAAGGAAACAATACGGTAATTGTAGGTAATGTGAAACATTCTGGTTAAAATTGCATCCTTTGAAGGCTAGGACACACAGTACTTACGAAGTAGATTAAGTAGCAAATGGGGGTACTTAAGAAAATTCATGTTGTCATTGTTTAATAAACATCTTCAGCTAATAGCTTTCTGCAAAAGCTGGTTTAAGTTATGCTAGCTTATTCCTTATTAATTGCAATTATATTGTTCGTATCTCCTAGAGGATTAACAATCCATTTTTATAATGGATAATTAAAAGTAAATTCCTATTAGGTTGTCCCAAGTTTCTTTCGCTTTATAAAGAAATGACAGTTATGTTATTCTATATTATTTTATATTAAATTGGAAAAGTGCTAAAATATTTGATAAAAATGTTAAGAAATTCTGATATTGATTTAAGCGTATCGATTTATCTGCTCTTCATATTTGATCAAACAGAAATTGTTAATTATGATTTCCACTTAAAAGCGGATTGCATATTATGAGGATAAATTATCAAATTCATCTCTAATATACACATTAGAGAATCATTCATAGCCGTAATCCTGTTTACCGCTAACATTCCTGGTACTCAATCATTCATTAGGAGACTGCTCTAGCCGCACAGAATACACCTGTAAATAATTAATCGCCATTAATATTCCATCGACTTTTGAAAATCCCTCATGTGATCTATTTCATGCGATGAGAATATGTATAAATTGAGATTGTGATCGACCATCCTCAGTCGGATAAATCGAGTGATTCAAATTATAACACAAAAAAAAGTTAAAACTAGTTACATTATCTTTTTCAATTTTTATGTATTATTTGGCGGAAGAAACTTTGGTAATTAGTAAGTAAAGTTCACCTCCTTAATGTTAATGATTTTAATATGTTATTAAGCTCAAAGTTCTAAGGAATTTTCTATATATATATACATATACATAACTGTGTGCGTATATATATAATATACGTATAACAGCCAAAGTTCAGCTCTCAAGTGTACGCAAAACTTTTATGTTCATTTTACGCTATACCAGTATGTTTCATGAATTTGTTTGCTAACAGTATCGAAACAAATAACAAGCAGAGGACGAGCTATTCATGAATTGTTTTGCCAGCGTGTACGCTCCCAATATTTTCTATTTGAGAAAACATACTTGTTGCTATTGCAACTACAAATATTTTTACAGTCGACGCTTTTGCCGTGAATCATTGGCTAACATGTAAAATCGAGAAAAAACATGGTTTATTGTGATGGAAATGTGGAAAACCGCAAAACCGATATAGAAGGGAAAATAAAGGAAAGGAAGGTAGGGATAAGTAGAAGCTTGGGGCCAAGTTTAATTCACTGAAACCGAGCTGCTTGTATTATCACAAAACAAAATTGCCAGTACGTCATTTCCGTACTCTCGTCCTCGCGAAAATGGTTTTGCTCGTGAAGAAAAAAACGAAGAGACAGGGAAGAGAGGAAAAAGCAAACGGAGAGCGCTTTTAAAAAGCTGGCGAACCGTGTGTTACCACAACGAGACACGCGGTGCTATTTGTCGCTTTAAATTGTGTCGCAACTCGTTTTTGAGATCTTTGCCAGGGATGCGTTAAAACACGCTGCAAATATATTTCTGGCTTTTCTGGGGTTTAACTGAAATATGACAAATAACGTTGTAAAACATATGTACTTATGACTTACAGAGTAATTGAGTGTACAAAATATAATAGCCAGCGATTTAGGGCTTTAAAAGATCAAAAGAAAAGAAAAGAAAAGAAAAGAAAAGAAAAGAAAAGAAAAGAAAAGAAAAGAAAAGAAAAGAAAAGAAAAGAAAAGAAAAGAAAAGAAAAGAAAAGAAAAGAAAAGAAAAGAAAAGAAAAGAAAAGAAAAGAAAAGAAAAGAAAAGAAAAGAAAAGAAAAGAAAAGAAAAGAAAAGAAAAGAAAAGAAAAGAAAAGAAAAGAAAAGAAAAGAAAAGAAAAGAAAAGAAAAGAAAAGAAAAGAAAAGAAAAGAAAAGAAAAGAAAAGAAAAGAAAAGAAAAGAAAAGAAAAGAAAAGAAAAGAAAAGAAAAGAAGAAAGATAATATGTTGCGGCAGTTTAAGTCGATCTAAGAAAATAGATAACGGGAGGGGGGGGGGGGAGGGCAAAGCTAGTTAATCTGGAAAGAATCCAAGCGTCAATTTCAAGCATTTACAGAGAATCAAGCGGGCTGGTTAAGGTCGTGAGTTGAGCAATTATCCCGCGTTAGGTTCAATCAGGTTAGTCCCACGCGAAATTGATCCAACCATGCGAAAACGAGTGTATTCTGATTTCTGTTGCAGATACTTTTGGATTGTTCATTTGTTTCCGCTTGTCATCGAAATTTTTTACCAACAATGAACGTGTACGTGAAAGCACTCATAATTGCGGCAATCATAATAGTGTCGGTTCTTCTTTATATTTTCCAGTTTGTAAAGATTGGTAAGTTGATACTGATTAATTATGCGATCGAAATCCTATATAATGGCTACAAAAAATATTTGCATCATTATTCTCGTTTCCTAATGAATCGCTGTTTTAATCAAGTTTTATATTGCATCAAATTTCTGTAGTTACACGAAAGTACTAAATTATAGAAAACTTGATATACACGGATTTAATTAATTGATAAATTAGCCAATATATAGGCATTATTATTTATTATATTATATATTATAGGCATTATATATTAGTAATGTATATATACACTTTTGAATTTTAGCCTTCTTAGCCTTCTATTCTTATATCCTTTAAACGTGATTTCAAGCTACAAGCTACTTTAACTCAAATAGCTCGATTTCAAGTTCTAACGTATACTGTAAAGCACACTTGCGAAGTGAAACAGTAAACACGATATGAAAACTCTCTCCCCAGTAAGAAATCGAATATCCAATTTCAATCGTGCTTCATCGATGAAGCATCAATGCTACGTAAAAGCATCGTGGCAGCCGCAATGCGGATCCGTTGAACAAAAATTTCCTGGCGCGATCGTTTTCGTAACGCTATTAGCCGTTTCAGTATCAGGGATGTTTTAAAAATCCGTATCGGATTGTACCATGAAGCGCAATAGCGCTTCGTTTATTTATTTACGAGAAGTGCCGATCAACTCGATTGCACTGCTCTTTTTTTTTTGTCGAAACATACCGTTCAACGCGTTCACGCTTCACTTCATCAGCTATATCAGAAACGTTACACTAAAGAGTCAAAAGGTTGCCAAATATTCGTGCTTTACCTTTTGTTTGTGTGACGTTCTGTAATTGGTTTTCCAATTCAAGAGGTAATTTATACATTAGTTTTTTCTTTATTTGGTTTACGATTATTTGAAAGAAAAGTAATTACGAGAGGAAACTCTGATAGACTAGCGGCAAGCTACGTTCGGAACCGAGCGCGTTGTGAATTGACAATCGTAACCAAACATCGCGACACAGTTCACCACACTACGTGTACAGCATGATCACGCTGAGTGGCGTTGAAACGGTTAACGTAACTGCGCGTACGACCGCCGAATGGCAAAGATATTGAAGCTGAGAATCGTTTTCAGATGTTACAAACAGCTGTGTTGACTTTCAAGGAGAAACCATTCGACATGATCTTACGTTTGAGCCGGGACCTTCGGTTTGCAGTTTCTGCACCTGCTATAATTCGAGGCTGAAGTGGTGCCAGTCGATCGTATGCGACCCGCCCGTAGTGAGTATATGCTCATTACTTAAACACTTAACACAACCAGAGAGAAACTAAAGCACACCGTTAACGCTTGCACGCTGGTCGTTAAAGCACATGCTACGCGAATAGGGTACACAACGATTCATCTAACTTGCCTTGAATTACTTTTACAAAGAGAAACATGGACAGGAATAATTTTTTGTTACGAGTCGTTTAATTTATTCGTTCGTTAGAACGATTGGTCTGACAAATTCAAAGTCTTGTTCCGTATAAATATTTTTAAACAAGTACGTCATAAGCTTTGTATATTTTTTTTATCGCAACGAAACTGTTCAGAGAAATGTTGAAATTATTAATTACAAAAGAAGACATTTACGTTGTAAAAATGTTAGCGAAAACATTTGTGAAAAAGTTACTTTGTTATAAATTCTACAAAAAGAAATATTGAAAATCACGCGCCATTTATTCAGTTGCACGTATGAAAAGTATTTTGCATTCGCGCAAAAGAATCCCTTAAGGATACATATTTTATAATAATTGGAGTGTCAAAGTTATTACGCGGATTGGCGTATACGTGCCTTTTAATGAAACTAGGTTATTCATTTGTTATTCGTTCCTAACTTTCAACTTTATGATTTTTGCGGAATAAAATTTTATATTCCGGTTCAGTTTATAAATGATTCATTTTGAATTTAATAAAATTAGAGTTACAGCAGTGCAATTTAATAAAGAACAAATAATCATTTGTACTTTATTAAAATGTTCTTTTAGCGTCTCGTTTTAATATTTCTCTAATAATATTTTGTTAACCGTTATATTTAAATGAAGGTTTTCAAAGCAGAGACGTACTTTAACGTAGGAAATGGACGTACATTTATAATGAGAGTTCAGAAGCAAAAATATTTCATACAAAAATAAATATTCCCCATGTAAATAGGTGTAAATAGCTACGTTATGACTTTTATATGTATCTAACGTTTTTCCATGCAAGCTAACGTATATTTGCTTCTTCGCTTCTTCGCTTCTGAGTAGTAAAACCTGGCATTCATGCGGTTGATAGGTAGTTACGCGCTGACAACGAAAAACATAAAATGAATAAAAAGCATGAGCCATCCTATAAAAAAAATAAAGCTGCTTTTATCTTTCATTATATATTCGTCAGAATATTGTTAATAAATATTTAAGTTCAGATTTCAGCTTAAATAAATGCATAGGATTGGACATTTATTTATATATGTATCTGTGAACGCTTTTTGACATAAAATTTTTATAACGACTAAAATGACATATTCCGATATTAAATTAATTTGATGAGAATAAAAACTGAATTTTTTAAACGAGATTTTGTATGAAGTTACATTTATTGGGAAAAATTCATTCTTTTATAATATGATAAAACGAGACTCATAGTCTGTATAAATCATTTCATGGAATATTATGTGTATGTACATGTGTTCTACGCTTTTATTATAAAAATGCTAAATGAACATAACGATCAAACGCATCGACAAATGCATTGAACATATCGATTGTTATTTTGAAAAATTGATTATCTTTTATTTGTTTCGAACTACAAATTGATTGAGACATTCGTGTTTGCTAAATTGCGAATTTAACGCAATGAAGTCGTCTGAATCCCTTGCGAGCATGTAAATATAGCGTCGAATTAACAGGTCAATTACTTGAGGTTGGAACTGAAAGAAAGAGAAAGATGGAGGAGGTCTTGCCTTTGAATGCTGGACACTTCTAAAGCCCACAGTTCGCTGAAATTGCCAGAGAATTCAATTAAATGGCAAATTAAACCATTGAACTGAATTTGTTTCCAATCGTGAGCTTGGAGGTTCTACCCTTTGAATTTTTAAACCAGTCACCCTTCTTTTGTACGTATGGTAACGAATATAATTCATAAACTAATGAAGTGTGTAATTCAATTGAAAGCTCTTTTCACTGAATCCAGTTTAGACTAAGAAAAATGATATAATAACGAAATTATCAATTTACAATTTATAGAGCGTATACTTTATTCGAAAGTGAAGTTTATTACTGCAAATATTAGTTGGCTATTTATAGCCTGTTTGAAAAGGTGATTTAATTTCGATTGATTTTCGATAAGTTTTTGTTGGTTTACTCAGGTTAATTAATCTCCAATAAAATAGAAATACCAATCCGGTAGTATAATTGCTTTCTTGCTTATTACCTTTTTACTAATTAGCGATGCACGATTCCAGACCAGTAAATATTTTTCCATCGGGAGAAGTCAGGTCGAGAGATGCAAGATTTATACGCTCGTTCTGTCAGTTATCCCAGTGTCTGTTACGCGATAGAAAATGAACGAACTGAATAATAAATGCATTATCGGCATGAAGATTGCTTGATGTAGGCCACCGCTTTTTTTTCTATCCTTCCGATACCATTTTTCTTTTTTTTTCTTCTTTTTTTTCTTTTTTTTTTTTCTTTTTTTTTCTTTTTTTTTTCTTTTTTTTTTTTTTTTTTTGCGAAACACTTTGCTAGTCGTGAGAAGCAGCAATTCGGTAATACGAGCGGTAATACGAGCGGTAATACGAGACAAAGCGATTCAGAACTCGAATTCATTTGTTGGAACGACGCCATGGGCAAAAGTAGATAATGGAAAACTTTCTTCCAAAGACCATTTGATAGCGCCGACGTAATCAAGAGTGTGACGATATTGCCAGAGACGTTTCTGCAAATAGAAGACTAACTTATTTACGAATTGCCGTAACACGATTGCCGCTGGTAGTATGGTTAGTAATCGCTTTATTGAATTTTCGCTTGATGTGACATCGTCGAGAGTTTCTAGCGAAATTCTTCTCCCTGTAAAACTATGTTTCTACAGCAATGGCTGTAATTTTCGAGTTACCGTTTGCGAAGAAATCTTTTTCTTTGTTACGTGTAATAGATTATTTTTAAGTTTTAAGTTTTAAATTACATTGGTAACCTTCTATAATTTATTACTCGAAGGTGGTAATTTTTTCTTAAATAGTTTGTTTTTCCTATAATTTATTATAATATATTTTACTACAGAATCCTCAAAAACATGATGTATGTATATATATCCTGAAATATTATCAGTCTATTGTCAAGTTATAGAACATTATGGAAATTGCCAATTAAAGTCATAAAAAACAAAAAATAAGGAAGTTCGTTAAAATATGTGATTTTCCAATCAAGATATAGAATTTATTCGAGTAATATAGATTACGGTAGAGATGGTGACGGTAACAATGAGTGGACTGATTCTTCGTGCGAAAACAAATTGGAAGCGCAGAGCGATGTATTGTTTCAGCGAATATCGATTTTAAAGCACGGTTTTAAAGTACGTGTGCGTTTGACTAGGTGTGTTAATTAATATTGCTGTCTGATTTTCGATATGTAAATACAATATCTACATATCTTTAAACTTATGATAATTGAACTAACAATTATTTTAAATTTAAATTAAACATGATAATTGAACTAACAATTTTTTTAAATTTAAATTAATATTTATCCTTTTAAATGCAACAATTTTTTTTAATAATAACTTCACGCGTAAGTCAGCTGCGCACATATTTGATCGTTCTTTAAAGCTTGAATCTCTGCGAAGAGAAAAAATCTTTCAACCAACAAGAACTGGTTCTACGTTTTCTATCCATTTCCTTCCAGATAAATCTCTCTATCTAAAATCCTTATTTCCGTATTTCCTTGAAAAGGTTAAAGTCGTTTTGTATAAAATCCAACGTAGAGAAGAAGGAAGATCCGCAAAAGATTCTTTCAGCTTTACCTATGTTTGAGCTCGAATCAAAGCAATCCTATTCCCAATAGGGTGACTATGCGTTTAACTTCTCATAGAATCTCTCTGATTCCGTGTGATACCTTCGGTGTTTTTGAAGTATGTAATTGATGTCGTAACGTCGACGCTTTGCAGTGCGAATTCAATTTTGAGTTGCAATTTCCCTGTTTGCGTGGCAAAAGCATAAAATCGATAAACACGTTTTCTTTGCCGATGGCGCACTGTAAATATAAATATTTGAATAAATATCGCGAATTTCATGTTGCTAAAAGATTTATACTATTTATTCGTAAATAACTGTTGGATATGTTTAAGTTGAAACCACTGCATTAGGTCTTTTTTCTTGTTTAAAATTATTTGTATTGGTAAATTGAATGAAAGTTCTAACATGTAATTTGTTCTTCTCTTATAAATAGTTTACGGAGGATAAAGCGTGGGTAACTCACGACTGTCGCGATCATGACACTATACATACCTATGTATAGCACGTATACTAAGCTAACTAAAATAGCAAGTCAGAGAAATGGAAACTTAGGAAAATCTAAAGGAAGATAAAACGTTCGAGCCTTGCCAGGAATATAAGATGCTAAGTAATCTTCCTAAGTAATCTCCTCCAGCTTTTTCTAGTTTGATCAATAATTATTAGTACATGTTAGGAAAATAAATAGAATTTTTGTTCTCAAGCGAGGTATAATTTAAATTTTGTATGTACACAAAAATGTTAAATATCTGTAATAAACATGGTATAATCAATTTTTTTACATAAAATTATATTGTATAGGCTATTGTTATTTAAACATTTTAAATTGGATGAAGGAAAAAAATGACGCAAATAAAACGTAGGACATTTTAATTAAAGAGACTAATATAGAGATTTATCTACTTAACTGTGATTAAATCATCTCCACTTAACGCTCTACCTCTTCTATTAATTATGCTTCGTTAAACTATGATTACAGAGGATGGGTTTTTTGATAAAATGACATTCTGACAAATATATATAGATCGATATATATATAGATATAGATAGACAAATATATAGATTCTTACAACAGTAGTTATGAATGAACAGTAGTTATTGTATCAATTCCGTTCTTCAGAAGCTTCATTTGTGAAAAGACAATTCGCCAGAATATGGATTCACTGTAGTTATAGCTGTAGGATTTCAATCTAGTTGACAGACTTGCTTTACGTAGAGAATATCTGTCTCTTGTTCTACCTTATCGCGATTCTCTCCTCATCTTATACGCTTTGTCGAGCAAAGTAATATTGGCATATATCTCGGCTCTGGTTACAATCATTAGTTTCCGCCTAAACGGTTAGAATCACATAGCTCGCGCTCTACTCTCGTTTATTCAACATTCAGGCCATATGGTCGCATGCGACGAGTTTTATGTTAATTCCGACCGATTACAATACCTTTCTTTCGTTTACAAGGAACGACGAGACTGGCAGTTGCGTGATTTCCAATGCAAAAGCCGCGATATCTGCACGATAACCTAACCTCAACCGATTTTGTTGTACTATTCTTATGTGGACTTCGTTTGTACCACAACTTCGTCGTAACAAAAATAGAATACGTAGAACACGGCATTCCGTTATGCGATATTGTCGATTCCTAACATCCGAAAAATCAGAGATAATTTTTTCCCTACAGTTGTACATTTGTGTGAAAAATTACGAACGTAAAGTTGTTTGGTGCATGCACAGTCCTCCCCTCCCCTGCATTTGCGTGGACATGCTAGAAAGATTCACTTTTCCACGGTGAAACTGTATGAAATGTATTATAATTTCATTTTTACAAAGGTCGAACATCCTACTATGCATAAATTTAATATTAATATAAGCAGGTTTCGTGTTAAGTATTACATCTGACGTATAAGCACACGTGTGTACGAGCCTTGGTTTTAAATGTCTTATAGTAGACACCGAAAAGATTATTCAGTTGGATATCTGACTCAACATCAATATTTTACTAGGAGATAACATGTTAAGAACACGTTGGTGGATGGCATGGGAGATGATGAATGAAGACATACTTCTGTGAGATACATAAAATAGTAGTCAGAACGTATTTTGGCGCTTGGGGACAGCAACAGCTGGTGATACTGTCATACACCTCCATTTATAAACTTTCGAAAATCGATGTGACCTTCAAACTTTAGTGTATTCTGTTTCACAGCACAAAATGTTTCCGAAACGTACGTTTATTGTTACAATGAACTTGACTAATGGCTCTGAAATACTATCCTTGAAAAAACAATGGGGGAATTGGAGCAAAAAAAAGAAGGAAATAAACAAAGACCTTGTTGGTTCGTAAAAATAAAATATGCTACAGGAAAAACTTTTTCCAACGGATTGAGATGCGACGAGCTTTAAAAGCTATGACGCGAATCGAGCGTTTGTCTACAAGAGCGCATTTTCGGTGGATATATAGATATACATGTATATGTGACGAAATATACTAAAGCAATATTGACCCTTTGTCGCTGAAAGTATCAAACTACAAAACTTCCTTTCAAATTTTCAGAATAAGGAAATCAGGATCATGATAAATAATTGGAACATAATTAAAAATAATATATCTTCTCTATAAGATAATGAATACATTGGTTCATTTAATTTTTATGGATATTCAAACGCTTCTGTGAAATAAAACGTCAAGATTATAGAGTATAAAATTCATAGCTATGAAATAACTAAAACTCTGATGTATTATTAAAAATATACGTTAGGTTGTATGTAGTGATACATACAAAGATTACATGTACAAACCCATAATTAACACAATGCTACCGCAACCATTCTGCAATCTACCTTGCCCAAAACACTCTTCCAGTCACCTCCAAACTCTTCAATTCTCTCCACCTAATCACCCACAAACCATTCACAAACATGCAATTCTCGACAAAAGAAGAACTTATCGTCAGTTGTCCTTAACATCTCGTTCATTCATTTGGTCCCTATCCCCCTATTTCCTCCCACCGTGATGATCGCACTACATTTTTCCACATTTTCTACATTTTTCTCTATTCTATTCTCTGGATGACCTGAATTCTCGAGCAGTCGAGTGACGATTGATCTGTACAATTGATCGATTTCTTTTTACTACAGCCATGCAGAAAATTTCGCCTTGGAAAAGAATGTTGTGATTTCGAATGCCTCGATCACCTGAAGAACGTTACCGGAAGTGGTAAAATTTATGTCCTTGAGTATAAGAAATCCTCCAGCTCCTCGACTCAGCGACAAACGCTACTCTGGGTGATGAGCGTAATGGTGCTATTGCGGCTTGTTTAATTTTTCAACAAGGATCCAGATGGCGCCGTTGACGGAATTCTTTCGCTATAAACGTCAACGATCAACATCAGCCATCAGGCAATTTCATATTTGTGACTTATTTCTTCTGTGTTATTTCTTCTAATTTTATTGTTAGTTCTTCAATTTGTATTCCAAAAGATTGAACTCTTTTTACGTGCGTGTGTGTTTTTCTTTTTTTTGTAACTCGTCGAGTTGCAATTCTAATTTTTGCACTTCCTCCTTCATGTCCTCTATGTGTTTCTCGAACTCTTGTGTCGTCCTGTCTTTGTCGGAACATTCTACTTGAAGATCAGCGAGTTGATGCTCGGGATCGTAATTCAATTTTTGGTCGTTAGCAGTAATAAGCTCACGTAACTTCACTTTTGAACTTGATCTTGTTTGGTCTTGATTGTGTTTTCGTGGTGCTTGTGGTGTTCTAAAAGTAATCGTCACGTTGCTTGCATTTTTAGTGCACATTGATACACTGCACTCTGCAGTTCTCCTATTTTCAAACTTGCTTCATTTAAGGTAACTTTATGAATTTCCGATTGATGCTTTAACATTTGATGTAAGTCTTCTATTGCTGTTTCACGTTCTTTCAACTGTTCATTAAATTCGTTGTTTAGCATATCCACTCGAGAAATTCCGAGTTCTTGAGCATCGTTTCTTCTTTTAGAAATTTGGCCTATTTTCTCTCGCCTGCTGCTACATGTTGCTGTCATTTTATCAACTTCTTTCTTCTTTTTTTTTCTTTTTTTTTTTTTTCTTGAACTTAAAATCTTGATTTAAGGTTTGTGTTTCACTATATGATTTATTATTATTAACTAGTTCAACATTATTTTCAGTAGATTTTTTTTTCGCGTGATTTTTATACTTATTTAAATAGTTTTACACGAACAAATGCATCGTACGTCAGATATACCATTTTTAATAAATTGTCGCCTTTACAACTCGAGTTACCTCTGAACGAGTCGCATGATTGATCAATAAGCCATGAGTAATTATGCAAATTCAGTTTTTTTTTCATCTATCTATCTGAATATTATAACAAAGACTTTACATTGAATATTTTATTAAAATTGTAAGTTTTTCATAAACGCTTCAAAATCCACAGTCTATTGATCAACTCCTCTATCCTTTCTCTTTCTCCTCACTAAAATAGATAAATTCCTAATGTAGTTTGTGGATAATATTTTTTTTTTTTTTTTTTTTTTTTTCTAAAGCAAATCACATTTATCATCTGATATATTTTTTGAAATAATTTCTGTCTGTACATTTTCTTCTTTTCCCTTACTCCTCTTTCTCTTTCTAATGAATTCTTTTTATTCCGTAAAATAGTTTTTGTATATTCAATTTTGTTAAGTGCAATCCTTATTTCTGATAACTTACTTTTATTAGATAATTCTTGTGAATCTTCTACTACATCTTCCATATCATTTTGAGTTCGGCTTCTACCTTCAGTAAATTTAATATCTTGAACCGTATCATTAATTTCAATAGCTCTTTCGGTATCAAGTTTTTTTTTTTTTTTTTTTATTTATTTGTTGAAATTACAATCAATTCTCGCGTTGGGAATTTTCAGTAATTTTTCTGGCGTGGCGCAGTGACATGGCTGTTTATTTACAATAAGTTAATACTTATTATAGATAGGTATAATTTATAAGTATTATAAGTTCGGTATCAAGTAAATCGCACTTATTATTTAATATACCTTTTGAATTGACTTCTGTCTCTGTAGTTTCTTCTTCTGTATCTTCTTCGAGTTTTCTTCGTTCTTCTAATCCACCCTTCTCATTTTCTAGGATCTTCCTTGGTGTTACGCCGCCTAAAACATCTGCACGCCAGCCCGCGCCAGCTCGCACCACCGGACAACAACCAGCCTGCGTAACGTCACTTCGACCCTCAATAAACCTAAGGACCCACCATAACTTTCACTTCCCTGTAGTGTTTCGCCATGTGTCTTCAATCCGTTTGTCTTGAAGAATTTCTAAAGCTTAAAAATATTCTCGAAACACAGTCGGTTTTTAGAGAGGTCCTTGGGTTTATTAGACGTACTTAAAACACGGAGAAAGCGGGTATGCACCCATTAGGAAAATCCGAATAGCCCTCTAATAAAACAAGCTATGTTTTCCTCACGCACACAGTCATCTATCCACCACGATGGTAGGAGACTTCCTACTCATCCCTTCGAGCAGTAGTGCAGGTCATGACCAATCGACACCGCGGTTCGTTACCCTCACTTTTCCTAACGAAAGTGGGGACAACGAATCCGCGTTCTTTAGGCACAGGGGCATACCCACACCGAACTTTTCTTCTGTATTAGAAAAAGAGCGACAGTCAGTCTAAAAACTAACGCCTAACGCGGCAGTCTACACATAGCGCGAGAGTCGCATACTTTACGAAAATCTTTTGTCGGTTCTCGGTGTTGTCGAACATACATCTTCTCTCCTAAATATATTATAGTGCTAAGTACATTAATACATTAATCTCCATTATAAGAGCCCTGCTCTAGCGTACATATCTATCACATCTTCGTGCGACAAGTTGTTAACTATTTATTTCTCTACGTCAGTGTAATCTGTAAAGTGTTGGAAATATATAATTTATAATTCAGTGAATCACAGTGTTATACAAACTCAATCACCCCTATTATCTCAACGGAAATCAGGGGATCGATCAATTCGTGGTGTCGATTGATATAATCGTACGACCCCCGTTGACGTCTCTCCTCGCGGTTACGTCTCCCCGCAATTGGTCGGAATTTACACTTGTATTTTCATCTTCTTTAACTTCGACTTTATCCGATCTCCTAGGTCTGCCTCTATGTTTCGCTTCATCAGTTGCTATTACACCCGTTACTGCATTATCATTTTCTACAGATTTATACCTATCGCTATCACTAGCTGTGTTCGTTAAAAGAACTTGCCTTCGTTGACGAACTTATCAGTTGTTTCGTTTTCACTATCTGAAATTGATTTTTGTTTAACACCTCTTTTTTCTTCTTTGGCAAATTTATTTTCTACATTTTCCGATGCCTTTTGTTTATTAATTATTTCAGACTTGTCTTCGATTAATTTCGTCTTTAAAGCGCTTCGCAAAATTTTATTTGTGTTTGATTGTCTGGTTTGATTATAAACAATTTCTTCAAATTTTGGCGAAGTAGCAGGCTTTGCAGCAACATTATAACGACTGCTCCGTTTACTACTATCTAACATAGATGGAGATGGATTCTTGTCATCTTTATTCTCTAAAGACTTCTCTTGTGTATTAGCATCTAAATTTCTCGACATAAGATCTGCTGAAGTTTTTTATTCTGTAGTGTCACACGCATTTTTCGCTGTCATCATTTGGTCTTCTTCTATAAGCAAATGTTCATTATTGTAAGCATTATCTCTTGCTTTTTGTATGGATTCTAATGATATATTTTGTTCAACGTTGTCTATTGATTTTGTATCATTTTCAGCAGTTGATTTACTAACTGCTTCTAATTCCTTCGTTTCAATTTGGTTTTCTTTATTTGTATCGCCGTCCAAAATATTTCTCATTGAAATATTATCCTTCTTGTTATGATCTTTTTCTGCTTCTCCTAAACTTTTACTTTTTTTGTCGAACCGTTCTTGTAAATTTTGAGTATCTTGTGACGAAGATGGTGACAAATCATTATACAATACTGCAATATCTTCTTTCCTTCGTTTCACAGACTCTTTCTGGTATTCTGTTGAGCTATTGACATCAAACATTAAGTCTGTTTTAATGAAAATATAATCCTGTGAAGCGGTGTCAATTGATACTTTCTTTTCATAAGAATTTTCTACATTAGACTGCAATTCTTTTGAAAATTCTTTCAAAACCATTTCTTCATTTCCTACAGTAACGTCTGTTTTCTCCAAGCTTTTGTTCAAATTATTAGAAACTAAACTACCCTGATAACTCCGACTAGTCGCTGCTTTAATAGTCTCCTTTAACAGTTTTCTTAACTTGATTTCGTTCTGCTTCTGCATAGCGTCTAGTATGGCCCGAATACTTGGATCCACACCAGTAGCCATAGCCAAGCCGGTGAAAATTATCCTTTGTTCCGTGGTATATATAGGGTAAAACGAATGGTAGACCGCAGCATAGTGGTTTCCAACGATCCACACTTGTTCTAATTCCTCACTCAACGTCTTTCGTGTCCATTGACGTAGAAAAAAGTAAGTTATTGTAATATCGGAATATATTAAAGGTGTAATTTTGTCCGATTAATTATAATTTATTAATAATGGATTGAAAATACAGATATTACAGACAGAAAATACAGACAGAGAAACGATGTTTGATTAACAGGAAAACTAAATGCAACGCTCGTATTTACATCAAATAACTTGACAACTATTTGGTAACTCTCTCTCTCTCTCTCTCTCTCTCTCTCTCTCTCTCTCTCTCTCTCTCTCACTAGCAACTCTAACACTCGACAACACTCGCAACTCAATTCTAACGACTCTATGCTTCGACGTCTCGATCAACTCTGAACCTCGCCAATGCATTCCTGCTCGGTCCTGCACGCACACACACGCACACACACACACACACACGCACACACACACACACACACACACACACACACACACACACTCACACACACACACACACACTTTTCGGCTCACATACTCTGGCCTCTCGATTGCCACTCCTTGAAATATGAAACCGTACTTCTGTTTTGACGCTGCTTATCTTTTCTCGCGTCACTGTTACTAGGCGCTCTTGGATGTAAACAAACCACAAAAAGACGGCGTACACGGTGTTTTCTAATTTCAGCCGATCTCCAATCAAAGCTATTCTACGATATTACATTATCGTATAATAATAAGCTTTTAATCGTTTAATAATAACTCGTCAAGTAGAAATTCCACACGAAGCATTGTGAAGAATAATACTTGAAGAAGATCTATGTTCTTACGAGATTGGCTGTCTACAAGAACTTTGTTGGATAGATTGTATCGTTTGACGAAAATTTTATTGTTGAAAGTTAAGAAAGTTGGAAAGAAAACCCACGCTGTCTCGAAGATGTCTTGTTTTTCAGATGCTGTAAATTGACAAATAACTAGATATTAGTATTGACATTATTTGATGTCATATCTGACCTTAAAGTATAAATAAAATCAATCTAGGAATTAATGAAATTTCAAACATTTTTTCTAAGAAAACAGAAGTTTCGTTCCTCCTAATGAGTATCACATGATGCAATAGAAAAATAATTTGACATTGAAAATCGTGTCAAGATCAATTTCGAAGCTATAAAATCGTCTTAAAAAAACGCTGTGATAAAAAATTTTTTGACACCTTGTACAAAGGTGTATATCAACGTAAGTGTACCTGTATGTCTATATTCGAGATTATTTATCTATTCAAGATAGCAAAGTAAAAATACTATATAGAGGATTTAATTAATGTGTGGATCAACGTATGTATCACTATATGTAACAATAATATTGACTGTATATGTACGTGTGTAATAAAAGATTTCCGGTTTACAATGTTTACGATACTGATATAAAAATACCATATAGAGGATTTAATTAACGTGTATATCTACGTATATATCATTATATGTAACAGTAACATTATGTGCATATGCGTATAATATTGGTTAAATGTTAAATGTTAAATGTTAATATTGGTTAAATGCGTTAAAGTGAAATGTTATTTACCTATTCAAGATAGCAAAGTAAACATACCATATAGAGGATTTACTACTGTTAACACTCGGTATTCTCGTATTCAAAGTATTTAACCAAATAATTTGGGAATCCAGCGGACGAGCTTGTATTTAATATGATTATATTTAATATAACAACTTTACTCAATATACGCGTAGCATTTTAAATGTCATGAGGGTTGCAGCGGACTCAATTTTAATGTACCTCGATATCTTAGCTTCTTATAATATCCTAATAAAATGTTATTTATCGATTACAATTGTCCTGTCGTATTTTATAGTGTTTGCTTTATAAATGTGAACTTTATTCAAAAAGAGTTCATCGATGATTATCCATTACAGGTTGTTAATAAACCTGAATTATGCACAAAGGAATTGCCGTTAATAACTTAAGATTCTCTGCCCGTCGTACAGGGTACATATAGTAATTATTCTCGACGATCGTAACGTTTAAGTCCAATTCGAGCTTATAGTCCCATGCGAGTTAAACAACGACAATAGTTTGAATTTCTATTTGTTCGTTTGTCGTCTGTTTATACCCGGAGCACCTGCTGTAAACCAATACAAAATTTATTAGATCTATAAATAACACATATAAAACTTATTAATTTATAATTAATATAAAATAGGAGAGCACGAAACTTCCTATTTTATGGATATGTTAAATCTTTGTAAAAAATACCATATCATTAGTATCATTTTAATCGTTCTAAAGGATTTAGCCGCATAAAGCTGTGACCCTTGGAAGAATCGATGTTCACGCGTGACAAATTGAAATTGTGCGAAGGTTCCGGTACGAACATCACAAGCCGAACATCGATACCAGGGGCACAGGCACATGTTCTGGGTTCATTATATATTTATAAAGGGCTGACGATTCAGTGGATGGTCCGGGTAAATTTAAATTGTAAATGAACGCATTGCTGGTTTCAAGTAAAAGCCTGGATAAGAGCGGATATGGTATGAGAGTCTGTCGTGGAAAGGGGAACAGGCCGCTTTTATTTGTAAAGTTTGAATCTCCTCGATATTGAAGATGTTGAAGCTGCAAGTATGTATTTCATTTTAATCCATTCGAGACCGAGATTTAATTGTAAAACGATACCTAGGTGTCGGTACGATCTGAATGTTTAGTTAGAATGATTCTGTGTTTTACTCTCTCCAGGGTATCCTTTTCATACTTTGATTTTAAATCGATGACAATCTTAAATAGTATGCCTCATATTTTTAAAATATAAAATTATATACTATGTTATTCTATAATGTATTATGTACAGTCATATATATATATATATATAATAATTCTATATTGAAAAAAATATGAAATTAACATGATATATACATTACTACATAAGTTATATATAAAATATGTATACTATACCCTTGCCTACTGACTGATATGAATTTCTTTCGGTCTCGAATGCGTTAAAAGAGAGCGCAAAGAAGACGAAATTACTTATTGTAATTAGTAAAACGACCTGAGAGGCAGACAGGTACAAGAAAGAAGGAATATTATATTAGCGGCATTATCATGTTTTTGCTCTCTTTAAGTCTTTCATCGAGACAGACAATCTACAGGTATTAATCGACCAATTTCTCCAAGCTGATAACTTCGAATTGATGTTTATATATAAGAAGTGTTATGTGTTAATCTGTCTAAATGTTTAAAAGGTGTTATAAATTAAATGTTGTTAAACGATACGTAATTGCCTTTTGATCGTAAATTTTACTATCAAGGGGTCTTTTATGTATGCGTAATCATTGTGAATTATAACAATTTATGTGATCGATATTAAAGGTGTTTAAAAGCATATTATTATTATATATTATTATTCTATTCTCCTATATTATTATCCTATATTATTATAGCATTCCTATATTATTATAATATCCAATTACATGTTGATACACAAGATATACAGATTATTATTTATAACGTTTTGGTTTTCTTAATTGAGTCATTCATTTAGTACAAATGATAAGAAATTAGTAATAATTCGCAAAAAAAGGATATTGTAGTAGAAATATTATAAAAAAACATTTTCTGTTTTAGTGTAGAGTTACTCCTTCTTACAGACAGTGTCGTACAAATCTGTACGTCTCTGAGAAAATGTAGGTATCTGAGCCCTTACTTCCTCAACAACTTTTAGATCTGTTAGAAAAAAGAAACATACGAAGTAATAAGTAATGCTTACTAATAAATTCAACAAATACAGAGGAAGATGGCTAAATCGATAAATTAGCGAGACTAAAAATTAATTACATCATGGATCTCTCGCTTTTAATTTTAAGCTGTAAATTACCGATATCGGTGACTGCCATATTCTCTTGAGTTTCCAAATCGTAAAGAATCTCTCCCCAGGGATTGGTCAACTGTGTATGCCCCCATGCGACGTAACTTGCTGAAGGAACACGAGCCGGTGATATGCAAGCAACGTATAATTGATTATCATTCGCTCTGGAACGCTGAAGTAATGACCAGTGCAGTGGTCCAGTGGTCATATTGAATGCCGCTGGATATATCAGCATTTGGCAACCTAACCCAGAGAAGCAGGAAATATGAAGCCACCGAATACCAATTAACTTCGTAGTTGCACGGTTCACATTCCATCATTTCTGAATATGCGAGGACAGTCCTCTTATTGTGCTTTTAATTCTTTTATTTGTTTCATTTTCAGCAAATATACTGGTTTTTTAAATTAAGCTTCTTTTTATACAGATATTTAATTTTTTGCTAGTTAAGTATTGATCGATTAAGTTACTGTACCTTTGTTCCGATAAATGCGTGCCATTTCCTCGAATCTAATATCATAGCATATGCCAATACCTATTTTGCAGCCCTTCACATCGAACGTCGTTAGGGAGTTACCAGGACTGAGTGAATCACTCTCTCGAAAAGTAATCTTATTAGGAATGTCGATGTCGAATAGATGTACCTAATAACATAAAAATGTAGTCGCTAATTCTATTGCTGCAACTTTTGTAATTTAATATCAAAGTTACCAACTCCTAAACTTTAATTATTTTTTATTTAATAACTGACAGCGTTTTTATCACTTTCTTTTATTAAAAAATCTTATCATTTAATAATGTTTAAAAAGGAGAAAAAATAAGTATTTTCGTATGTGAAAAATTTATATTACACATTACAACAAAAATGGGCGTTTTCCGTATCATAACGTATTTTATAAACCGTAAATTATAGAATTGGTTATAGTATACGTATGTACATATGTATATTCCTAAATTATTCCTAGATAGAGTCACTTTCTTCACCCCAATATTTTCAAATTCAAAGCCATAAAGGAATATATTACTTACCTTTCGGTGTTTTGCTATCAAAGTTCCATCGGGACCCCAAATAGTACAGGTATTGTACAATTTATCGCCCTCTATTTCAGGCATCGTACCACCAACTACATAGATGTTGTTTTCTTTAGCTGCATTCGATAAAGCAACGCTCGTTTCACCATCAGGAATACTCTCGGCGTATTTTCGAAAGTACTCTGCATTGCAATATTTCAATTAATGAAAAATAACTGTCTTTTGTTCCAACCATAAATTAAATTGAAATTTTTGTCAGTTTTTTATTTTTTAAATTATTAAAATAACTAAGTTTTATATCTCGACTTAATTAAATATGCAATTACTTAGCTAACAGTATATATAATAAATTGTTTCTACAGGTTCAAAATGAAAAATGAATATTTAGAAATATTTAATTACGACAATGCTATTTGTGTTAGCATCAGTGGCTTGTTACTCTACGACTTTGCTAGTACTTTTTGAAACATAAAGTTAGTTTTCAATTAACACTTATACTAGAGGCGGAATTATAAATGCAAAATAATTGATAATACCAATTTATAAGTACCTAATTATTAGTATCTTAAAAAATATATTTATACAAAAATCACGATAATCATGAAAATGGGGAAATCCTATATTCTCGACTCAATTCACAATCTTTATGGAAGTATAAACGGTAAGGTAATTTGTCTACTTTTACTTTTTTCTATATAGTTGTTACACACATGGTAAATTATTGAAAAAAAAAAACAAATTATTACGTATTCCATATGGTGAATTAAAGCATTCAGGAAGAGCTATAATATCAGCATTGCGCTCTTTTGCGCTAGAAATGTAGGAAACTGCCCGCTCTACATTTTTGCGTTTTACTTCATTTACTTCAAGTTGTACCAACGCCAAGCGAAATGCTAAAATGTTGGAAAAGTTAAATACATTCGGTTATATATTTCCCATACTTTTTATCTATAAATACTTTTTACATAGTGAATACTTACTCGACATCGTTCGCACTACTTGTTTAGCGATGTTTGTAAGTATCATAATGTTGAGGTTATGTATGGTACTACTCAATATCAACATTACGTAAGCAATACGCAGGGATTTTTAATAATTCTTGGTAAAGTTTAGGACATTAATTTTGATGTAATTGTAAACATTATTTGTTCACAATTTGTCCATTTACTTTGCAACAAAAAGAACGCATCTGCAAGCGTGTTAATCGGATAACGACGAACTTCATTTCGCAAACACCGACACGTGAAACATTTTGAAGTTACGTCGACGCGAGAGTAATTGGTTCCCTTAAATTCCTCAATTTCCATTTCTTTCGCCATGTATATTCGAGTATTGCATTTGAATTGCAGAGCAGTCGAAAGTAGAGGAGCACCTCGCCGATATATCGACAGGAACATGAATTTTTTTTCATAGGGCGAATATTTTTTCCATTGAATTATTAAACCGAGTCAAATTTTCAAACTCAACCACTTAATTTAATCGTTTTACATAAAACATTTCAATCTTTTTTCTTCTAAATACTTTACCTATATTTCATCTGGCTGAATATTCCATATTTTTAAAGCTTGTTGATAATTACAAATACGTAATTATCATTCTGAAGCTAGAAATTTGAAGTAAAATTGCTCTGCGCGAAAGGAAATAATTCAACGTTTTATATATAGCTGTTAAAATGATATAAGTTTCAGTAAAATAGCTTCACTAAAATTTGTGGTTTTTTTCCTTTTCTATTTTTTTTTTTTTTTTTTTTTTTTTTTTGGTTTTATGTGTTCAAGGGCGAACGTTCCCTCTCATTTCTTGTATTTTTATGAGGAATTTAGCCTTTTTACACCACGAGAGCCTCAACGTTTTCATTTTCACGCTTACGCTACGCTCGTTAAACACGTTCTAATGAGACCATGTGCTGACATTGCGAGTTTTATTATTTTCGCACAATAATTTATCATTTTAGATTTCAAATATTACATTCATACATTTTTCGTTGTAAATTTCTTTCTCTATTTAAACAATTTACCATTGTTGCTACAATAAATCAATTAATTAAATTAATTGATCAGTTTAAACTTAAAATATCATTTCATAAGTTTTCGTCACTTGAATCTAAAAACAACAGAAAACGGATCATATTCAACGATCACAAAACGATAATAGGATATTGTGTTTCTTCTGAAGGGCATGAAATTGTCAGGAGATTATGCCATAAATGAAATTGGAAGCTGGCTGGTCAAAGGGATTAAACTCGGTTAAACTCAATTGTGCTATATTGCACAAAGACTTGAGAACTGCTACCAAATATCTACTAGCTTAAAGGTGTGCTGATTACACCTTACAAATTGTAATTATATTTCAAATACAATCTCCTAAATAATAAGTAAATTAAATTAATACTTTACCTAGAATCTGTGATACATTAATATAACAAAAATACATTTCTTAAATTATTCATTAATTTGCAATGTAATTAGAATATTATCTTTATTTTCTGGTGTCTTTATTATTCTTAAAAGATACGCTGCTTGTTTGCAAATTTAACACTACGTATGCTATTAATAAATCATTTTATATTTAATTTTGCAACCTTCAATCATTGTTAAAATTGATTGATAATACCGTTGGTTAATAGAAATTTGAAAATGCTCTCGTTTCCACTCGATTAAAAGGTAATTGCACAAACTGTCACAGTGTTGACTACAAATCACGTGTGTCGTTCTATTAAATTTATACACAATAGTATTTATTCTCGTTTTAATTTAAAATGAAATGTGTTATTGTATTTTTTTTTTTTTATTTATTTGTTGAGATTACAATCAATTCTCGCGTTGAGAATTTTCAGTAATTTTTCTGGCGTGGCGCAGTGACATGGCTGTTTATTTACAATAAGTTAATACTTATTATAGATAGGTATAATTTATAAGTAATATAAGTAAGTGCATATGCTTAATTTGGATAATTAAATGAATCTAACGTTTAGGTCTAGCGGGTAGTGCCTCTTCAGCCTGCGAATCTGGTCCGTCGTATCGAGTAGTCCAGTGATTAGGGGGTTTCGGTGTTTGTTGATTCTTTTGCTATATCTGTCGCTATATTTTGCTATTTCCTCTTTGACGGTGGGTATCTTGAGGTCGCGGTGTATTGTTTCATTGGTTACATACCAAGGTGCGTCAATTAGGGATCTTAGCGTTTTCGATTGAAAGCGTTGGAGTATTTCAATGTTGGAGTTACTTGCTGTTCCCCATAGTTGGATTCCGTAGGTCCAGACAGGTTTTATTACGGTCTTGTAGAGGGTAATTTTATTCTGTATATTTAGTTTGGAGCGTCGGCCCGTGAGCCAATAGAGTTTTTTTAGTTTGTCCTTTAGTTGCTTCCTTTTATCTGAGATGTGTGTCTTCCACGTTAGTCTCCTGTCCATGCCCAGGTATCGGACTGTGTCCCTGCTAGGAACTGTTGCATTGTTGATGGTGACCTGGGGGCAGGTTTGTTTTCGGAGCGTGAAGGTTACATGTGAGGATTTCTTTTCGTTGACTTTGAAGCCCCATTTGTGAAACCACTTTTCCATGGAGTCGAGACTTCGCTGGAGAGTGGATGAGGCTATTACCGGGTCTGCGTGGGTAGCCAATAGCGCTGTGTCGTCTGCAAATGTCGCTATTGTTATATCGTTTGATATAGGTAGGTCGGCAGTGTAGATGGAGTACAGTAGGGGTCCGAGGACACTACCTTGGGGTATGCCGGCTTCTATTGGGAATGTTGCGGAAGTGGCGTCTAGGCATTTAACCATGAATTGTCTATTGGTTAGGTAAGATTTTAGGATGGAGTAGTAGGGGTGGGGTAGGATCTTTTTAAGTTTGTATAGTAGCCCTTCATGCCATACTTTATCGAATGCCTGTTGGATGTCTGGGAAAACCGCTGAGCAATATTTTTTCTTTTCGAGTGTTTGGCTGATCGTATGAGTTAAGCGGTGGATTTGCTCTACTGTAGAATGATGTTTTCGGAAGCCGAATTGGTGATCTGGGAGTGTTTTCAAGTTCTCTAGGATTGGAAGGAGTCGGTTCGTGAGCATCTTCTCGAATAGTTTGGACAGGGTAGGTAAAAGACTGATTGGGCGATAGGAGCAGGTTTCGTATATCGGTTTACCGGGTTTAGGGATGAGGGTAATCAATGAGATTTTCCAAGCCTTAGGATAGTGTTCCAGGCGAAGGATAGCATTAAAAATCGATGTGATGAGTGCTATCCCTTTTGTGGGAAGTTCCTTGATTGCTCTATTGCCTATTAGGTCGTGTCCTGCTGCTTTCTTGGGGTTTAGGCGACTGATTGTTTCTATAGTCTCTGCAGAGGAGAAGGGTTCGATAGGAGGGGACATTTGGAAGGGGGTGTGCAGGTATTCAGTAACGTCCGCGGCGGCTTTGGGGGAATGGGGTTTGAATACTTTTGACAAGTGTTTTGCAAACAGGTCGGCTTTTTCTATAGGGCTTCGCGCCCATCCACCTTGCGGACGGCGGATAGGTGGGATTATTTGTGGGGGGCGTGTGAGTTTCCTGGAGGCCTTCCATAGTGAGTAGTTGGCGTCGGCTGTGGGGGATAAGCTGGCGAGGTATTTATGGAAACAGTCGTTTTTATAGTTTCTTAAGGTTCTGGATAGCTTTCTAGTTGCGTTGTTAAGTTTGCGTTTGTCCTCCGGTGTTCTATGGGTCTGCCATACTCTTCTTAGTCTACGTTTTTCTGCTATTTTTTTTTTAGTATGTATTGGGGATATTCTTGTTTGCTGTTAGATGGCTTTGTCGGTGTGGAAAGGCGGATTGCGTTTATTATGCTCGTGTTTAAGTATTCCGTGGCTGCTTCGATATCTTCCTTTGTTTTTAGTGGGGTGAAGGCTCTGAGGTCGAGTGTGTAAAGACTTCTCTGAAGAGCTGCCAGTTGGTGTGTTGGTTGTGAATGGAGCCATTAGGTGTATTCTCGATGATTGTTGAACTGACTGTTGCTATCACGGGAGAATGATCAGAGGAGAGATCAGCCGAGGAGTTGATCTGGACGTGTCTTGATGGGCTATTTTTAGTTATGAAGAAGTCGAGAAGGTCGGGTATTTTGTTGGTGTCAGTGGGCCAGTATGTGGGTTCGTATGTGGTGAGGTAGTTGAGGTTGTTGTTTATTATGCTGTTTAAGAGGTTTTTGCCTCTTGCTGTAACCAGTCTGCTGCCCCATTGGATGTGCTTGGCGTTATAGTCTCCTCCAACTATGAATCTATTGCCCAGGGTGTCCAGGAAGTTATCAAAGTCTTCTTTGGCGATGGAGTGTCTGGGAGGGCAGTATACTGCTGAGGTGGTGATTGAGCCATGACAGTCTTCTATTGCTACGTTTGTTGCTTGGAGGTAGTCTTTCTGGAATGATGGAAGTTCGTAGTGCTTAATACTTGCTTTGATTATTATTCCGGTGCCACCGTGGGCCTTTCCGCTGGGGTGTTGGGTATGGTAGAATTTGTAACCATTTATTTTCAGGTAGCTCTTGTCGGTGAAGTGGGTTTCCGATACGAGCATTACGTCGATTTGCTGGTGTTTTAAGAAGAGTTCTAGTTCAAGTTTGTGTTGCGCTAGACCGTTGGCGTTCCAGAGTGCTATGCGCCTTGGTTTTATTTTGAGTCGGGGCGTGCTAATTTTTCCACGATGAGTGTTAGTAGCGATAGCAAGTGATTTATTTGCTCCGATTGTTTCTCTATTAGCTTTTCAAGCCTTGAGGAGTTGTCTGTGTTAGGTGGGTTGGGGACACTGTTTTGGGGAAGGTTCCTTTGGCTGTTCGGGTTATTTTGGATGCCTTGTACTGCTTGGGCATAGGAGGTTGAGGTGGAGATGAATTTGGAGATGGTAGGACTGGGTGTTTGGTTGGTTGAGGGGGTTGGGGTAGTCGTGAATTTCGGCGGGCTGGGTGTTTGGTTGGATACCTCTTTTGCTCTGAGCTTAGGGTACCTGTTCGTGTATAGTGTTTTATATGCTGGGCAGCCTTTGTAGTTGGCAGGGTGGTCCCCTTGGCAGTGGATGCATTTCGCTGGGGTTTCCGGTGATTTGGCGCACTGGTCAGTGGAGTGAGTGCCTGCGCATTTAACGCAGCGGAAAGTATGGTTGCAGTATTTCTGCGTATGACCGTACCTTTGGCACCTTTTGCACTGCACTATTTCTTTTTTCACGAGCGGTGGTTCGATCTTTACTATCGCGTTCATTAGGCGACTGATGTTGTAGATTTCCTTATTGTTCGGCTTTTGTTTAATGTCTAGGAAGAATAAGGATAACGGGTCTTTCGAGACTCTATGCCTTATATTACTTACGTTGATGACTTCGTGGCCGAGTTTTGAGAGTTCGTATTTTAGTTCGTCTATGTCTGCTGAGTGGTGTATGTTTCGTAGGACCACCCGGAAAGGCCTTTCCTGTTTGAGCTGGTAGGTGTGGAAGTTGGCGTTCAGGGTCCTGAGTGTCTTGGTGAGTTTTCTGTAAGCTTCTGGGTTCGTCGGTAGTATTTTTACTTTGTTGTTGCTTATCTTAAGGTTATATTCCTCCTTGCTGATATCTCTCTCTAGGGACTTGATCATTGTCTGTATGTCAATGACGTCGTCCACAAATATTGGTGGGGGAGGGGGGATTCTCTGTGAGTGTTGGTTTGGTGGCGGTTCTACGATTTCCATGGCGTCGTTTGAGGATTCCAATACGGCGAACCTGTTGTGTGTGTTTATTTGCGTTGCTGTTTCTATTTTCCTTTTCTTTGTAGTGTTAGCGTCGTTAGTGCGGAGAGTTCTGCTACACTTCTGCCACGGGGGGGGGGGGGGTAGAACGGGGTAGCTGCGAGTCTGCTCCGGAGAGCCTGGTCGCGGTTGCTGGGCCATCATCGAGCTAGTTAATTCGGAATGAACAACTAGTCGTGAGGCTGTGAGGCTAGTATTCGGGTTGGGGTTAGGTGCGTGGGATTTTCTTCTCCCTAAAGGGTAAGGGACACTTAGCTGTGTTCTCTTTCGACTCAGATTTCTCAGATTTCTTGAACGATAAATGTTTATTCACTCTAATGTCAATGAGTACACTTGATACAGGATTCGCGATTGTATTCGGTTCGCGAATGCGCGGTTATAAGATAGAGCTTGGATAGCTACGATTCGAGATACGCTGCGAGTGCGGACAATGATTGCACGAGATGTCGAGAGCTTAGATAATTATTCGGCTCGAACCGTGTAAGTATAACGATCGTGATATACTGCGGTAACTCGCGGTAATAGACTGACATTTTTGTCGCGATGCTGCTGCGGAGGAAGACTCGTTGGGATGTGTCTAAGGATGCGAAGGCATCGGATTCGTTGAGAAAAGCTTTGAGAGGGTGTTGCTAGCGGGCAGCGTCGTACGTGAGAGATAGCAGATTTCTCGTGTGTCCCCGTGGTAGGTGGTCGACTTCGAGACTGATAAACAAAGACTGTTTGTCTCTTTGGAGGACCTTAGCTAAAATAAATCCTAAGATTTATAGCGGTCCCTTGGCTAGCTGGAAATATTCGGTACGAATGTATCGACATCTGGCAATCATCTTGTCCGCAGGTATAGGGTCTTTGTGTCGTGCGTCACGCGACGTAAACTGTTGGGAAGTTTACTGTCAAGTGCCGCCACATGTTCAAGGAAAATGTATCTGCAGCCGGTTATAGCGGTATTTACGTTACGGATGATCTATGGGAAGATTCACACGAACAAACCTTTATGGACTAACCAAATTTATTTTGTTATTAAAAACGATCTACAGAACCGATCGACGACTGGTGTTCAATTTAAAAATTGCTTCTCTATAAAAGCAAGAAATCTAATTTACATCGTGTTCTTCATCTGTCGCCTCCATATACATCCTGGTGGCAATAAAATTCTGAATTTACGAGAAATCCGTATTTCGACTTAAGCTTATCGATGTTACCGACTGGACAAAGCCTTCGAGAGTTTAAATTAACCGATCGACCCTTCGATGAAAGGGCGAGCAAGTGCCAGGAAACTATCGCGGGAACGCTCGTAAAAGCGCGCAATGGTTCGGCGTGGTAACCTAGGAAGAGGAACAGGTGCGACTGAATCGTAACGGTTGTCGTGGCCCCTTTCAAACGATCCGTGGCCACTCTTCAGTTTCGGCGTCATTAACCCTTCCCTTCTTTCTTCCTGGTTCACTTAGAAACGAAGAAAATTCCGGAGGTAGTTTGCTCTTAGCAGCTGTCATTTTTTTTTTTTTTCTTTGTTTAGTCGACACGAAGCATTTTGGAGAATTTCTGTGATTGCTTCGCGAAGGTACAGAGGATAAGAAAAAGCGCTCTTTGTTCGTTGACGACTTTCTGTCAATTAGAAATAAGAGTAAACGGCATAACAGTTTTCTTCTTTGCCACTGTATACGTAATTTTTGTTAGACTTTAACAACTCGTATTTTTCGTGAGCAAATACTGTCGAGTGGTTATACACTGTATATGTGAAGCTTCGTTTTCTTCGCGCGAAATATCCATGTTGTTCTTTCTATACTTGTGTTCATATATCATGACGTTCAGCCTACACGTGCCCGAGAATGTAATGTAACAGATAATTGGGTTCGAGCTGTAAATCTTTCATTTGCAGCATGACGCGAATCTAACAACACTTCTTTCCTTGTTCAGATCATGAATATTTTTGTCGCGTGCAGGTAGAATCATATGTCTAGAGTATCCACGGGTTTCGTGTTTACTTATTTCTTTAACTAACTTCGGTTTTAACCAACTTCCTATTAACCAGCAAATTAATCAAATACTTTCAGAATCAATGACAAGAATATACCGAAAAGTGTCGAAAGAATTTTAAAGAATTTTACAATCATTTTCCTAAAAGTTATCTTGAGACGTATTGTATCGTTAGTCTCATAGAGTTAATCACTTTTCTCTAGAATAATGCTCGAACACAGCTGTAGCTTTCTATAAATTTCCTCGATATTCGATTGAATTTCCCGAGATCGTTTCCAATGACGAGATCGCAGCAGTTGTTACGAAAAATATCGGAAGAGCGAAGAACGCGTATGTGTGTCTGATCCATCATTCACGATAGTCTCTACGGTCCATGCGTATGATCCATCATCTGCGTAACCGTTTTACAATCCTCACCGTGGAAATGCCGATCCGCGATGCTATTCTCGCGCGCACTCGACCGCTTAAGAGCATCGTCCAGAGACGTTTCCATCATACACAAATAACTTTGTTTTTCTTCTTGCAGTCGGAAGCGTGGAGAATTCGATGTTTCTGGCTGATCTGTTGTTTTATCATTTGCGCGGCATTTTTTCGCGGTTAGAAGAAAGATGAGATTAATATCTTTGTGGTATTTTGATACTTATCGATCTGCCGATAATGTCGGTGCTGGTAGGGGAAAGCGTAGTTGAGAAGAAGCGCGCTTTTTCGATAAATTATGAATTATGGCTAACGGTAATTCACGCAATTTACATAATCTAGATGGAACAGACGCTTTTCAAGATCGCTTGTCGACTCATTTATGTTTATAATTTTCAGGAGAAGAAAATCTAAACCTTGAATATATTCAATTCGAATATGTACTGTAGCCTAAATTCGGGTCTTTTTTCGGCTTTCAACGATATCGATTTTGTCTCGATTGACCTCCTGCCGGTTTACGTGCTTTTATTCTTCCTCCTTCTTCTTCTTCCGGTGTCCAATGATTCCTTTGAAAATCGACGCGGTTCGTACCGAAGCGTACGCTTCCGATGCGGAAAGTACGCGATCGAAGCGCGTGGCTTCTGACCGGAAGCGTAGCCTTGCAAACGCGATTAGATTGCATTAGCTACGAGACTGAAATTAAATCTCGAGTCGGAATTGTATTTAATTTTCTTCGGGAAGTTCGATGCCGGAATCGAAAATTAGACGATTGAATAGGGATTCCTAGTTGATTTTAGACGTCCCTCTTCCTGTAACTCCCACCGAACTTGCATTGGGCGTTGTTCGCAGGCTTGTCGTGCGGCAAACCGTTTCGCAAGAGCTTATTTGCATTTCCTCTAACTGCGGTTCGCATAAGACGCGTCAAAGGAATATTGACTACTATCTATTAGGTCAGATTTTTTCACTATTTTCTGCTTCTCGTAGGATTGTAATGTTACAGTACCGGTAACACGAAGCTTGATCTACGGCAAATAATAAAATATCTTTGAGATTAAAAAATATAAAGATTTGAAAATTAGGACATTTGAAAGTTTGTGCTTACTCGACTGAATTGCTATTAAGTGACGTTTAAAAATTTTAATCACAAGGTTGAAAGTAATATAGTTGGTAATTCTAAGGAACACCTATCCTCAGATAGATTGGTATACACACGCGAGTCGACCGTATTCTCCGGAAATGAAAACAACTACATCCCTGGAACCTGGAACACGTGATTTTCCGCATATCCATTAAAGCAACATCGGTCAGTGACTCGTCTACGGTGCAGTCGCTAGACTCAATTAATGACCACGTTCTGGTCGTAAATATAGAAAAGGCAGCGAGATATTTTAGTTTGTTGGCTAACTGGGCTGAGGTTGGGTCAATGTTTCTGTGGATTTCATTTACCTCTTCCGGCCTCCTTATATTTTCTGAATTCTTACAATTTCCGAGATACCAGTTCATAGCAAATTGATTCTTATTATGGCGTAGGATATAGTAAATCTTATTGTCTAAAAATACAGGAAAAGATTTCATAATTATTATTTTTTTTAACATTTTATTCAAGCGTTTCTTAAGACATTTGTTCAAAGAGATGTCAGGTTATAAAAAATTGAATCAACCTCCCCAAAGCTCCTTAACCTCTTGTTATTTTTGATAAATCAATAGCATTACGCAATATATACCGTGTGATTTCCCTAGACGATCTAGTAGCACTCTTTTTTACAACCTTCTTTCAAAACGAGAAACAAGAAGAGGATTGACCAAATATCATTGTCATCGAAGCGCAGAGACGCTCCGGTGATTCTTATCTCCATTCATCTCTCCGAGTGAAACTATTTGACGTCGCCTTGAATAGGCTCAGACAGTTTTGTCGGGGGTCCGTGTCGTCGCCTGTAGTCAGCTCGCACGATCGTGAATGGAAAGACTCGTATAAAATCAAAGGGCCGACAGACTCTTCCTGCTTAGACGAGATCAACGAGATCTCGTTCAATAGAGAAGTTACCTTCTCGACCGCCGGCGCCGTATTACCCTTCAAAGTCACCGGAAAGTCATATAAGCCAACCGATGCAGCCTAACCTTTATCCTAGCCTAACCTAGATAAAATAGGTTTCTCTTATTCCATCTGAATTTCTAAAGAAACCAAGACTTGATTTCAGTCTGGGTTAAAAGCTTCGCTCGATTAAAGCTGTTTTTTCAAGCAATAACCTACTTTGTGAATTTCATGCACGCGAATCCAAGTATGTATGCGGCAGAAATGAAGCTTTCGTGCATGTCTAATTGTAAGTTGATGCGAAACAATGCGCATGCGCCGAAATCCCACCACTTTGCGGACCCACATTGTGCCTTTTATCAAGGCGCCTTGTTGTTTACTCTTCTCGAGCTAATTCTTCACTATTATTATCTACATTATTTTCACTGGCTAACAACTGGTTGGTCTGCAATTGACGAACCAATACAAATTTTTCGTTACGTGCATATATTCGAAAGAATTCGAAATTAAATTATCATGTATTACGGGCAGTTACGATAGAGTGACACAAAGCAATCTGTGTTTGAATGCCTCCACTCGTGGACAATATCGATATAACCTAAATGCGATAAATCGCGAACGTTTGATTCGACTCATGGGAAATTTACGCGTTTTTGAATCGTTCCGAGTCGCACGCGAAATGC
>NW_026099488.1:0-32707 GCF_024542735.1 Bombus huntii
ATGAACGCTTTGCCTAACAAAGGTATGGAGTAATTCTATAGCTCTCCTTAAAAGAAATATTCGTGGCGACACGCGACAGTAAACATTCCCACGGTTTCTGTCCCGTGGCTCGCCACACGCAGACCCTATTCTTCGAGTAAGATGATTGCCAGATGTCGATGCGTCTCCGCAGTACATGTTCGGCTAGCCCGAGGGCCCGTTATAAATCTTAAGGTTTAGTTAACTAAAGTCCTTCAAACAGACAAACAGTCTTTGTCCCAACTACGGGAAGATAGGGGAGACATATTTTTCAACGAGCGACGTCTCCCACTAGCAACTTTCCCTCGAGGGCGGCTACCATCTTTTTCTAACCACCGATATGGAGATTGACCAATTAGCAGCAACGTCAATTTCCCTTACTTCCTAAACGAAGGCTTTCCTCGACGAATCCGATGATCTCGTGTCCTTAGACACACCCCATTATAGTTTTCCTCTGTGGCATCATCGGGACGGGACGGGCATTCTTTTACGCGCTCCCGTCGACCAAAGAGTAACGTCTTTACGCTCAGCAATTATTTTTACGAATCAGACTTAGATTCAGCGAGAACGCCCATCTGTCATCCCGTTGGCCGCGGATTCGTATCGAACCGGAGACCATTGTCACTAGTGTCGCGGACGTCTCACCGCCGTGGTAGATTGTCAAACCTGTGTTATTCATACCTGTGTCAATAAATCGTATCTTCGTTACACCGCAACGATGGCTACCTTCAATGAAGACTCCTCAAACACCGACAACCCTATCCCCAATGTCATTCCGACATATATATCCACCGAAAATGCGCTCTTGTAGACAAACGCTCGATTCGCGTCATAGCTTTTAAAGCTTGTCGCATCTCAATCCGTTGGAAAAAAGTTTTTCCTGTAGCATATTTTATTTTTACGAACCAACAAGGTCTTTGTTTATTTCCTTCTGCTTTTGCTCCAATTTCCCCATTGTTTTTTCAAGGATAGTATTTCAGAGCCACTAGTCAAGTTTATTGTAACAATAAACGTACGTTTCGGAACATTTTGTGCTGTGAAACAGAATACACTAAAGTTTGAAGGTCACATCGATTTTCGAAAGTTTATAAATGGAGGTGTATGACAGTATCACCAGCTGGTTGCTGTCCAAGTAACTCCAACATCGAAATACTACAACGATTCCAATCGAAAACGCTAAGAGCCTTAATAGACGCACCTTGGTATGTTACCAACGAAACCATCCATCGCGACCTCAAGATACCTACAGTCAAAGAGGAAATAGCAAAATATAGCGACAGATATAGCAAAAGAGTCAACAAACACCGAAACCCCCTAATCACTGGACTACTCGATACGACGGACCAGATTCGATTTCTTTTTACTACAGACATGCAAAAAATTTCGTCTTGTCTTACTTCCTCAACAACTTTTAGATCTGATAGAAAAAAGAAACATACGAAGTAATAAGTAATGCTTACTAATAAATTCAACAAATACAGAGGAAGATGGCTAAATCGATAAATTAACGAGACTAAAAATTAATTACATCATGGATCTCTCGCTTTTAATTTTAAGCTGTAAATTACCGATATCGGTGACTGCCATATTCTCTTGAGTTTCCAAATCGTAAAGAATCTTTCCCCAGGGATTGGTCAACTGTGTATGTCCCCATGCGACGTAACTTGCTTAAGGAACACGAGCCGGTGATATGCAGGCAACGTATAATTGATTATCATTCGCTCTGAAACGCTGAAGTAATGACCAGTGCAGTGGTCCAGTGGTCATATTGAATGCCGCTGGATATATCAGCATTTGGCAACCTAACCCAGAGAAGCAGGAAATATGAAGCCACCGAATACCAATTAACTTCGTAGTTGCACGGTTCACATTCCATCATTTCTGAATATGCGAGGACAGTCCTCTTATTGTGCTTTTAATTCTTTTATTTGTTTCATTTTCAGCAAATATACTGGTTTTTTTAAATTAAGCTTCTTTTTATACAGAGTTACAGATTATATTAATTTTATATAGAATATATTTAAGAAAGATATTTAATTTTTTGCTAGTTAAGTATTGATCGATTAAGTTACTGTACCTTTGTTCCGATAAATGCGTGCCATTTCCTCGAATCTAATATCATAGCAAATGCCAATACCTATTTTGCAGCCCTTCACATCGAACGTCGTTAGGGAGTTACCAGGACTGAGTGAATCACTCTCTCGAAAAGTAATCTTATTAGGAATGTCGATGTCGAATAGATGTACCTAATAACATAAAAATGTGGTCGCTAATTCTATTGCTGCAACTTTTGTAATTTAATATCAAAGTTACCAACTCCTAAACTTTAATTATTTTTTATTTAATAACTGACAGCGTTTTTATCACTTTCTTTTGTTAAAAAATCTTATCATTTAATAATGTTTAAAAAGGAGAAAAAATAAGTATAATAATATTTTAAGTATGTGAAAAATTTATACAACAACAAACACATTACAACAAAAATGGGCGTTTCCCGTATCATAACGTATTTTATAAACCGTAAATTATAGAATTGGTTATAGTATACGTATGTACATATGTATATTCCTAAATTATTCCTAGATAGAGTCACTTTCTTCACCCCAATATTTTCAAATTCAAAGCCATAAAGGAATATATTACTTACCTTTCGGTGTTTTGCTATCAAAGTTCCATCGGGACCCCAAATAGTACAGGTATTGTACAATTTAGCGCCCTCTATTTCAGGCATCGTACCACCAACTACATAGATGTTGTTTTCTTTAGCTGCGTTCGATGAAGCAACGCTCGTTTCACCATCAGGAATACTCTCGGCGTATTTTGGAAAGTACTCTGCATTGCAATATTTCAATTAATGAAGAATAACTGTCTTTTGTTCCAACCATAAATTAAATTGAAATGTTTGTCAGTTTTTTATTTTTTAAATTATTAAAATAACTAAGTTTTATATTTCGACTTAATTAAATATGCAATTACTTAGCTAATAGTATATATAATAAATTGTTTCTACAGGTTCAAAATGAAAAATGAATATTTAGAAATATTTAATTACGACAATGCTATTTGTGTTAGCATCAGTGGCTTGTTACTCAACGACTTTGCTAGTACTTTTTGAAACATAAAGTTAGTTTTCAATTAACACTTATACTAGAGGCGGAATTATAAATGCAAAATAATTGATAATACTAATTTATAAGTACCTAATTATTAGTATCTTAAAAAATATATTTATACAAAAATCACGATAATCATGAAAATGGGGAAATCCTATATTCTCGAATCAATTCACAATTTATTTTGTATATTAATTAGATTCCGCGCTCATCAGTACGTACTCACTGGCGACATCGAGAAAATGTATCGGCAATTCCTCGTACGACCAGAGGATCGGAAATATCAAAGGATATTATGGCGCAGCGCGAGTGGAGAAACAGAAACATATGAGCTTAACACCGTAATACTCTTATCATAGAAATAGAAGCAGTCCTCAATTCATATAGATATACATGTATATGTGACGAAATATACTAAAGCAATATTGACCCTTTGTCGCTGAAAGTATCAAACTACAAAACTTCCTTTCAAATTTTCAGAATAAGGAAATCAGGATCATGATAAATAATTGGAACATAATTAAAAATAATATATCTTCTCTATAAGATAATGAATACATTGGTTCATTTAATTTTTATGGATATTCAAACGCTTCTGTGAAATAAAACGTCAAGATTATAGAGTATAAAATTCATAGCTATGAAATAACTAAAACTCTGATGTATTATTAAAAATATACGTTAGGTTGTATGTAGTGATACATACAAAGATTACATGTACAAACCCATAATTAACACAATGCTACCGCAACCATTCTGCAATCTACCTTGCCCAAAACACTCTTCCAGTCACCTCCAAACTCTTCAATTCTCTCCACCTAACCACCCACAAACCATTCACAAACATGCAATTCCCGACAAAAGAAGAACTTATCGTCAGTTGTCCTTAACATCTCGTTCATTCATTTGGTCCCTATCCCCCTATTTCCTCCCACTGCGATGATCGCACTACATTTTTCCACGTCTCTATTCTATTCTCTGGATGACCTGAATTCTCGAGCAGTCGAGTGACGATTGATCTGTACAATTGATCGATTTCTTTTTACTACAGCCATGCAGAAAATTTCGCCTTGGAAAAGAATGTTGTGATTTCGAATGTCTGGATCACCTGAAGAACGTTACCGGAACTGGTAAAGTTTATGTCGTTGATGATAATAATTCCTCCACGACTCAGCAACAAAAGCTACTCTGGGTGATGAGCTTAATGGTGCTGTTGCGGCTAGTTTAATTTTTCAACAGGGATCCAGATGGCGCCGTTGACGAAATTCTTTCACTATAAACGTCAACGATCAACATCAGCCATCAGGGAACGAAGAAGGTACGCTGTAACGTGTCTGAGTAATTATACCTCGAGGAGTACATACAGTTATGTAATGAAGATTCGTATGTGAGTGTTTGTTTTCTTATTTCTTTTCCCTTTGTTTCATTTGAATGGATTTTTGTACTCAAAGAGCGAGGTAAGATTACGTCAGATACGTTTTTACATATGCTAAAAAAATGGAAAATGATGATGATGAATCAATGACACGTAGAAAATAATAATCTATTGTATTGCTGTTATCTAATGGTGTTGTAGTTGACTGTATGGTGGATGTATCTAATGGTGCTGTAGTTGACTGTATGTTGTTCAATATTGCTATGAAGCTCTTCTGATTTATTGTCACTTATACGAAGGATGGAAGTATACGAAATTGATAAAATTATTAATAATATTTACGAAGAGAAAGTAAACTGTTGGATATATGACAAAATAATTCTATTTTAAATAAGAGGCTGGTCAGCGTGGTTATTTAGTTTACAAAATCAAACGAATTTAATGAATGTAATGGTAAGGAAGTAACTATAAGTGGCTGTTAAACTATTTTTATGCTTGAAAAGTAATTCGCAAAGTAATGTAAAGCAGTACTACTGAGTTGTACATAACCTCTTTCAGAATTTGTTCTTAACCTCTTGCTTCATAGCTTCCTTAATTATACTCCTCAAACTTATTGACTACTTCGATGTTGTTACGAACAGAAACTGATAAAATATTAATCTTAAATATAGATTGAAATGAAAGCTTGTCACGTAAATATGTGTGTGTGTGTGTGTGTGTGTGTGTGTGTGTGTGTGTGTGTGTGTGTGTGTGTGTGTGTGTGTGTGTGTGTGTGTGTGTGTGTGTGTGTGTGTGTGTGTGTGTGTGTGTGTGTGTACTGCTTACTCAAACTATGGATCACATAACCTATACAAAAAAAAAAAAAAAAAAATTATTGTACACTATAAAGCAAGAGGTTAAATCTTTAATCTGTTAAGAATTAAATTTTTTATTGTAACTGCGAAAATTATAAAAGTACCAAGCGAAGCAAGTACGGAATATAGGGATATAGGAAGCGATGGGGAACAGCAAGTAACTCCAACATCGAAATACTACAACGATTCCAATCGAAAACGCTAAGAGCCTTAATAGACGCACCTTGGTATGTTACCAACGAAACCATCCATCGCGACCTCAAGATACCTACAGTCAAAGAGGAAATAGCAAAATATAGCGACAGATATAGCAAAAGAGTCAAGAAACACCGAAACCCCCTAATCACTGGACTACTCGATACGACGGACCAGATTCGCAGGCTGAAGAGGCACTACCCGCTAGACCTAAACGTTAGATTCATTTAATTATCCAAATTAAGCTAATGCACTTACTTATAATACTTATAAATTATACCTATCTATAATAAGTATTAACTTATTGTAAATAAACAGCCATGTCACTGCGCCACGCCAGAAAAATTACTGAAAATTCTCAACGCGAGAATTGATTGTAATTCCAACAAATAAATAAAAAAAAAAAAAAAGCTGTTGCTGTCCCCAAGCGCCAAAATACGTTCTGACTACTATTTTATGTATCTCACAGAAGTATGTCTTCATTCATCATCTCCCATGCCATCCACCAACGTGTTCTTAACATGTTATCTCCTAGTAAAATATTGATATTGAGTCAGATATCCAACTGAATAATCTTTTCGGTGTCTACTATAAGACATTTAAAACCAAGGCTCGTACACACGTGTGCTTATACGTCAGATGTAATACTTAACACGAAACCTGCTTATATTAATATTAAATTTATGCATAGTAGGATGTTCGACCTTTGTAAAAATGAAATTATAATACATACAGTTTCACCGTGGAAAAGTGAATCTTTCTAGCATGTCCACGCAAATGCAGCGGAGGGGAGGACTGTGCATGCACCAAACAACTTTACGTTCGTAATTTTTCACACAAATGTACAACTGTAGGGAAATAATTATCTCTGATTTTTCGGATGTTAGGAATCGACAATATCGCATAACGGAATGCTGTGTTCTACGTATTCTATTTTTGTTACGAAAGTGGTACAAACGAAGTCCACGTAAGAATAGTACAACAAAATCGGTTGAGGTTAGGTTATCGTGCAGATATCGCGGCTTTTGCATTGGAAATCACGCAACTGCCAGTCTCGTCGTTCCTTGTAAACGAAAGAAAGGTATTGTAATCGGTCGGAATTAACATAAAACTCGTCGCATGCGACCATATGGCCTGAATGTTGAATAAACGAGAGTAGAGCGCGAGCTATGTGATTCTAACCGTTTAGGCGGAAACTAATGATTGTAACCAGAGCCGAGATATATGCCAATATTACTTTGCTCGACAAAGCGTATAAGATGAGGAGAGAATCGCGATAAGGTAGAACAAGAGACAGATATTCTCTACGTAAAGCAAGTCTGTCAACTAGATTGAAATCCTATAGCTATAACTACAGTGAATCCATATTCTGGCGAATTGTCTTTTCACAAATGAAGCTTCTGAAGAACGGAATTGATACAATAACTACTGTTCATTCATAACTACTGTTGTAAGAATCTATATATTTGTCTATCTATATCTATATATATCGATCTATATATATTTGTCAGAATGTCATTTTATCAAAAAACCCATCCTCTGTAATCATAGTTTAACGAAGCATAATTAATAGAAGAGGTAGAGCGTTAAGTGGAGATGATTTAATCACAGTTAAGTAGATAAATCTCTATATTAGTCTCTTTAATTAAAATGTCCTACGTTTTATTTGCGTCATTTTTTTTCTTCATCCAATTTAAAATGTTTAAATAACAATAGCCTATACAATATAATTTTATGTAAAAAAATTGATTATACCATGTTTATTACAGATATTTAACATTTTTGTGTACATACAAAATTTAGATTATACCTCGCTTGAGAACAAAAATTCTATTTGTTTTCCTAACATGTACTAATAATTATTGATCAAACTAGAAAAAGCTGGAGGAGATTACTTAGGAAGATTACTTAGCATCTTATATTCCTGGCAAGAGAAAATGAAAAATTCGTTTCTTCTCTTTGCTTCCCTGTTCCTTCTTTCCTCCTTTTTCCCTTTTTACATCGCGTTGTTTTACATCGCAATTTACATTTATTTGTAAAGTTTGAATCTTCTCGATATTGAAGATGTTGAAGCTGCAAGTATGTATTTCATTTTAATCCATTCGAGACCGAGATTTAATTGTAAGACGATACCTAGGTGTCGGTACGATCTGAATGTTTAGTTAGAATGATTCTGTGTTTTACTCTCTCCAGGGTATCCTTTTCATACTTTGATTTTAAATCGATGACAATCTTAAATAGTATGCCTCATATTTTTAAAATATAAAATTATATACTATGTTATTCTATAATGTATTATGTACAGTCATATATATATATAATAATTCTATATTGAAAAAAATATGAAATTAACATGATATATACATTACTACATAAGTTATATATAAAATATGTATACTATACCCTTGCCTACTGACTGATATGAATTTCTTTCGGTCTCGAATGCGTTAAAAGAGAGCGCAAAGAAGGCGAAATTACTTATTGTAATTAGTAAAACGACCTGAGAGGCAGACAGATACAAGAAAGAAGGAATATTATATTAGCGGCATTATCATGTTTTTGCTCTCTTTAAGTCTTTCATCGAGACAGACAATCTACAGGTATTAATCGACCAATTTCTCCAAGCTGATAACTTCGAATTGATGTTTATATATAAGAAGTGTTATGTGTTAATCTGTCTAAATGTTTAAAAGGTGTTATAAATTAAATGTTGTTAAACGATACGTAATTGCCTTTTGATCGTAAATTTTACTATCAAGGGGTCTTTTATGTATGCGTAATCATTGTGAATTATAACAATTTATGTGATCGATATTAAAGGTGTTTAAAAGCATGTAGTTTTTTTCTATATTACTATTCTCCTATATTATTATCCTATATTATTATAGCATTCCTATATTATTATAATATCCAATTACATGTTGATACACAAGATATACAGATTATTATTTATAACGTTTTGGTTTTCTTAATTGAGTCATTCATTTAGTACAAATGATAAGAAATTAGTAATAATTCACAAAAAAAGGATATCGTAGTAGAAATATTATAAAAAAACATTTTCTGTTTTAGTGTAGAGTTACTCCTTCTTACAGACAGTGTCGTACAAATCTGTACGTCTCTGAGAAAATGTAGGTATCTGAGCCCTTACTTCCTCAACAACTTTTAGATCTGATAGAAAAAAGAAACATACGAAGTAATAAGTAATGCTTACTAATAAATTCAACAAATACAGAGGAAGATGGCTAAATCGATAAATTAACGAGACTAAAAATTAATTACATCATGGATCTCTCGCTTTTAATTTTAAGCTGTAAATTACCGATATCGGTGACTGCCATATTCTCTTGAGTTTCCAAATCGTAAAGAATCTTTCCCCAGGGATTGGTCAACTGTGTATGTCCCCATGCGACGTAACTTGCTTAAGGAACACGAGCCGGTGATATGCAGGCAACGTATAATTGATTATCATTCGCTCTGAAACGCTGAAGTAATGACCAGTGCAGTGGTCCAGTGGTCATATTGAATGCCGCTGGATATATCAGCATTTGGCAACCTAACCCAGAGAAGCAGGAAATATGAAGCCACCGAATACCAATTAACTTCGTAGTTGCACGGTTCACATTCCATCATTTCTGAATATGCGAGGACAGTCCTCTTATTGTGCTTTTAATTCTTTTATTTGTTTCATTTTCAGCAAATATACTGGTTTTTTTAAATTAAGCTTCTTTTTATACAGAGTTACAGATTATATTAATTTTATATAGAATATATTTAAGAAAGATATTTAATTTTTTGCTAGTTAAGTATTGATCGATTAAGTTACTGTACCTTTGTTCCGATAAATGCGTGCCATTTCCTCGAATCTAATATCATAGCAAATGCCAATACCTATTTTGCAGCCCTTCACATCGAACGTCGTTAGGGAGTTACCAGGACTGAGTGAATCACTCTCTCGGAAAGTAATCTTATTAGGAATGTCGATGTCGAATAGATGTACCTAATAACATAAAAATGTGGTCGCTAATTCTATTGCTGCAACTTTTGTAATTTAATATCAAAGTTACCAACTCCTAAACTTTAATTATTTTTTATTTAATAACTGACAGCGTTTTTATCACTTTCTTTTATTAAAAAATCTTATCATTTAATAATGTTTAAAAAGGAGAAAAAATAAGTATAATAATATTTTAAGTATGTGAAAAATTTATACAACAACAAACACATTACAACAAAAATGGGCGTTTCCCGTATCATAACGTATTTTATAAACCGTAAATTATAGAATTGGTTATAGTATACGTATGTACATATGTATATTCCTAAATTATTCCTAGATAGAGTCACTTTCTTCACCCCAATATTTTCAAATTCAAAGCCATAAAGGAATATATTACTTACCTTTCGGTGTTTTGCTATCAAAGTTCCATCGGGACCCCAAATAGTACAGGTATTGTACAATTTAGCGCCCTCTATTTCAGGCATCGTACCACCAACTACATAGATGTTGTTTTCTTTAGCTGCGTTCGATGAAGCAACGCTCGTTTCACCATCAGGAATACTCTCGGCGTATTTTGGAAAGTACTCTGCATTGCAATATTTCAATTAATGAAGAATAACTGTCTTTTGTTCCAACCATAAATTAAATTGAAATGTTTGTCAGTTTTTTATTTTTTAAATTATTAAAATAACTAAGTTTTATATTTCGACTTAATTAAATATGCAATTACTTAGCTAATAGTATATATAATAAATTGTTTCTACAGGTTCAAAATGAAAAATGAATATTTAGAAATATTTAATTACGACAATGCTATTTGTGTTAGCATCAGTGGCTTGTTACTCAACGACTTTGCTAGTACTTTTTGAAACATAAAGTTAGTTTTCAATTAACACTTATACTAGAGGCGGAATTATAAATGCAAAATAATTGATAATACTAATTTATAAGTACCTAATTATTAGTATCTTAAAAAATATATTTATACAAAAATCACGATAATCATGAAAATGGGGAAATCCTATATTCTCGAATCAATTCACAATTTATTTTGTATATTAATTAGATTCCGCGCTCATCAGTACGTACTCACTGGCGACATCGAGAAAATGTATCGGCAATTCCTCGTACGACCAGAGGATCGGAAATATCAAAGGATATTATGGCGCAGCGCGAGTGGAGAAACAGAAACATATGAGCTTAACACCGTAATACTCTTATCATAGAAATAGAAGCAGTCCTCAATTCCCGCCCGCTAACTCCTATCTCCACCGATCCAAATGATCTCCTAGCCCTCACTCCCGGACATTTCCTCATTGGCGATTCATTAATGTGCTTACGTGATCGAGATTTCAGAGACATTCCATCGAACCGACTCTCCAAATGGCAGCATATCCAACAGCTTAAACAACATTTTTGGAACCGCTGGCATAAGGAGTATTTGAACGAGCTAACCAACCGCAATAAATGGAGCAAGGGTGGACACAGCATCCAAAAGGGCACAATCGTCATCCTCAGAGAGGACAACGTTCCCTCCATGCATTGGCTTCTGGGCCGAGTTATCAAGGTTCATCCAGGCGCCGATGGTGTCATCCGGACAGCTACAGTTCAGACGGCAAAGAGCATTTTGGATCGGGGCGTCAAAAGGCTTGTCCCACTGCCAATTCAACCCGATCTCGAGAAACCCGAACAACTAGCCATCGAGACGAAATAAGATGGGAACCTCAACCACACCTCGCTAGTTTGATCGGTACCCTCTCAACGGGGGGAGAATGTTACGCCATGCGGCTTACCATAGGTCATATTCTTAACTATCGATCGCGGCACTATAATGTCGCAGACGGATCGTCGCGTCTGCCCGGCAAACAAACATTGTAGTGGCAAGCGCATGGTTCATTAAGCAGGGCGACTTCCAGAAACGTCGACTCGTGGCCCGTATTTTACCTCGCTGTAAAAGAATGTGGCGTGATCCGAACGTAGTGGGGGTCGCCTTCCAGAAAAAACGAAAAAAATCGAAAGGCGTTCAGAACTTTTCGAGAAGTCGAACCGTCAACACATGTGGTATGTCGCGCATTACTTATCAACCAAAACGCAGTTACATTTTTTTTGTTCCATTTATATCTTTCTAGTTAATAAGTTGTTGAAATAAACATTAATTTATTTGTGTTAATTCTGTGGAATTTCATTGAACTACCCTTATTATCATAATCGAAATAAGGGGATCGATCAGTTCGTGGCGTCGATTATTTAATCGTAATGGGAACTTACAACTCTCGTTGACGTGCTATCTCGCGATCGCGTCTCTCCGCGAACGGTCGAAACAAAATGATTCACTAAAAACTGTCCTGAATTCCTAAGAATTTATTTACCGAAAAACTGACAAAGTGTTTATTTAAAAAATGAGGTTGAAGGTAGTCCTTTTCTTTCATTTCATTCATTTTCATTTTCTTTCTTAAGTATGGCTAACACAATATCTAATCAATTAAAATTTTATATTTTCACGTGAAAAGTTTCTTTAGATAATTATTATCAACATGATGACTCACTCTTACGGATTAATACGTGTCTGTAGGGCAATCCGGTGGACTTGATCGGCTTTTTACTTCGAAAGTTGAGTAATCGGTGTCGCTTTCTTACGCATCTTTGAACTGTATAAATGTTTTAAAATTGTTTGATCCAGAATGTACCACACCGGACAATCAAGAAGGCAGGTGCCTTGACTACAGAAAATGTAAACCTCTGCAAGAAATATGGCAGATACAGTACCGTACAGCCACCGATTTTTATAGACGATCAGTGTGCAGATACCAGGGCAATGTTACGATCGTTTGCTGTCCGAACGATCCAAACAAAGAGAAGAGAGAAATTTTAATAAAAACTGTGTATAAGTATAAGGCTTTGCGACCACCATACTGTGGTTTTAGCAACGTCTCTCATACCAGGGTGGTCGATGGTAAACCAGCTGAACTTGGTACGTTTTATGTCTTTCTTTCCGATTAATAATAAGCCATTTACTGCAAAGAATGAACTTTAAAGGCATTAAACAGCACATCAATGTACATTTCAATTAGACTAAATAATAATGCTATGATTTTATCGGTAGTAACTTTACTTATTAACTTGAATTATTTCTTTCTTTTACTTCATGTTAGGAAGAGTATCTTTTTGCTTGAAATAAAAAATTGATATAGGAGTAATAATATGGATAGAGATCAAAAACTGTTAGGGCAGAAATTACACGTTTGAACTTTATAGTTCAGTATAGTTCAAATAGAAATTATATAGAATTATTTAATAATTTGTATTCCACTGGAATAAAAATTTAATTTCTGTCTTTATCAAATCTCTATTTCAGAGTATTTGTACGTATGTACTTATCGTCTGCTGTATGATCGAATATCGAATAGGTAATAATCGTTGTTACCCGTTATGTGAGAAAAAATTATGTATATTCACAACTATGACTATTGCATTTTAGGCGCTTGGCCATGGATCGCTGCATTAGGTTTTCGTAATCCCCGAAACCCAGACAAACCACTATGGAAGTGCGGAGGTTCCCTGATATCGGCTAGGCATGTTTTGACCGCAGCACATTGTGCACATATGGATGGAATAGAAAACATACACAATCATAATATTGTCATTCTTAGATTGGTGGAGGAGGTGCCATTTTCGAGTAAGTCCTCAAATATATATATATATATATATGCTATTGAGTATTACTGAAGTATCATATCCTGAAATTTCTTACTGTACACATATATTGTGTCATAAAGCGTGTATAATTCTTTCTCATACTTTTGGTCATTCGTTTCCTGCATTTTCATTTATTTTTTTATTTTTCAGGGTACGTATATCCCATTTGTACGAAAGAGCCCCTACGAAAGAGCAACTTCGTCGGCTATAACCCCCTTGTTGCTGGATGGGGAGCATTAAGATATAGTAAGTGATATCAATTTTATAATAAAATTAAATAGTTCCAGTCTTAAATATCTTTCTTATTTTCTTCGTAGGACGACCACGACGTAATGCATTAATGGAAGTACAAATGCCAGTGATTAAGAACGCCGAATGCAAAATAGCTTATTCCAAATTTCCTAATGCACCTGATATCACTGATGGTATAATATGCGCCGAACATGCTCAGGGTGGAGAGGATTCTTGTACGGTAATTAAGTTACAGAGTTACTACAAACTATACGGTATCTGAAGACACGTCGATTCGAATTAACATCAAATCGACGTCTTAAACATTAAAAATAATAGATAAACACAATTTAATAGTTTTGCCCACTTCTCACACCTCGTTATGGTATTTAATCTAATTTCCTTCTAATCTTAGTTTTGCTCAAAATACATATAACATGTACGTTATAAATTGGAGTATTTCAATACACAAATCAATAGAAGATTATTACTGTATATAAGTATAATTTCAATACAATTCGATCGATATATTTCAGTATCTTTGATTAAAAATTTAACGATCCTTTCAGGCTGACCGCGGCGGACCACTGCTGATACAACATGAATTAACCTCGTATTTAATAGGTATTGTGTCTTATGCTTATAAGTGCGGCACAGCTGGGTATCCCAGCGTTTACACTAGGGTCACATCGTACCTTGACTTCATTCTCCAAGCGATGCAATAATATGATATTACTGTTCCATAAATATCATTGTGTAAAAAACGTAAAGTTGGATTTTCTTATTGTGGAGATAAGAAACAGCTCAAATTTACATTGTTTTGTACGTTACAAATTATAGGCTTAAAATGTACGAAATGTAACTTTGAAACGACACTAATTTTTTACGCACGATAAACCTCCACGACTTAGGTATGTAAAGATGATAAACGTGTATTAATTCTATTAATTTGGTAATAATAAACCAACTTTCTGAGAAGTTCTGTAAATTTCGTTTCTGTTGTATCAAGAGAATAATGGAATATTCCACTTAGATCGTATACTTCTTGTACGTACGTACAAAATTTTCCGGCTAATCTAAAACACTTCATAAGATAGAGAGCTTCTGGAAATTCGGACACAGAGAGTGCATAAAATACAAGATAAGTCTCGTGTCTTTCAAAATTATTTTTTATTCGCTAAAAACGTCCTGTGTACTCATGCAATCACATGCAACCTCGAAACTTCACTTATTTTTTATCACTTTCCAATTCAATACACAGTTTCAGCATTTTTGACTATATGTAAGAGAAATTTCCATTCAGCCAAAGGTGTACTTACAGATTATAGATTCCTATACGACTCTCAGTAAAAATTTATCCGCACTCCAGATAGTTAAAACTTCTGTCGACCGTATTGATCCATCTGCACTCTTCGTATGACGTCAATATCTGTTCAGTGCTGCTGCGCAGGTTTCTTTGTGTTACGTCAATTCGTTTGTGACCGTTGCGCGAGTAATGGCGCTTTGCAATGGTGATTTGCAGGAAAACAGTGCAGGATGCTGTGATTCGTTTCTTGTGGTCGGAGGTTATGTTTGATGCCTATATTTATCAAAGATTTAATGCACATTATGGAGAAAGTGTTTTGTCACGAAGTGTGTTTGAATGGGCACAAAAGTTCAAAGAAGATCGCACGAGTGTTATGAAAAAACAGCTGGACGCCCGTCCACATCCACGATGACAACATTGAACGTGCTCATGAACTTATGCTCTATGGAATAGACGAGTGACACTGGATAATGTGGCAAATCATTTGCAAATCAGCCACGGCTCTGCTTATGCAATAGTGCACGACAGATTTGGATTTTAAAAAGTTTGTGCGAGATGGATGCCGAAAAAGCTGATGAAAAGGTGAAGACGACGATGCATTCGTGGTTCGCAGCTCAGCCCAAAACATTTTTTAATGAGAAAATACAAAGGTCCTTCGGCAAATGGACAAAGTGTATACAGAAATCGAGTGATTATGTCAAAAAATGATGTATGTCTTTTTTGACAATTGCTTAAAATAAATTCTACACCGACAGAGCGGGTAACTTTTTACTCACCCTCGTAAGACACTTAAATTTCCAATCTATTATGATGAATAAAAGAGCTTATACTATTAAATCTAATTGTATTTTGTTGCATGAGAGTACACGTGTATGTGATGTACATTACCTTTATATCCCCTTGAACGCTTCAATATTGCGCATATATACTATATTTTGTACAGCTTCTATAAAATTTCGTATGTTTGTTTAGGCTGTTAATCTAGAGGCTGGAGTACAAAGAAGTGGCACAATGATGTGGGCTGATGACATTTATAATTATCAAGGAATCACCCCTACATTCGCTCAGGTATATATCGTTGACTATAACGTATTTAACATATATGATTGTTAGAATATTAATAATTAATTTTTAATTCTATCAGAATTTTAATGAAACTGTCCCTTGGGAAGGAAGAACTGATACCTTGATATCACGGTTTGTACATCCTATATATACGACAAATTTTAGAACATTATATAACGAAGAACCAGATCGTCGTGGCCATGTGATGTGAATAAAAGGACTTGAATTTGATGATATTTTTATAATGTTAGATAACATAACTAAGTATCTTCACAGTAAGATAGGATGACATGGTTTACATGATCTTAATGTTGTTCACTCGAGTGATGATATTATAAGGAAAAGCGTAATATCACAGGTAGGATGATTCATAATTTAGAACTACTAACTCATGTATGTATTAAAAATTAAAGAAATATATTAAATTTTATAGGATATTTATGTTTAGTAACCAGTAATTCAGAGATTGGTATTCATGGTTACTATAACGAGGCTGTAGAAACGCACCCTTTCTTCTTTGCAAATGGTCCTGTATTTATGTCTAAGCCGAAACTGGAACCTCTGAATAATTTAGATTTATTCTTGTTATTTTCTAAAATACTTATCTACAGTATACCATAAGGAATGATACCGTATCGCACCTAATCAAGTGCCTTAAGAAACATCAACAGGATATCACAGTAAGTAATCCCTTATCGACAGAAGTGTAAGTAAAAGTTATGTGTCATTGTTATACACAATTATGTGTTAGTGTTATACACAGTTATTTATCATTTTCTATTAATTCAGTTGTAGCCACTACAATATCTATGACACTGGTAGTAATTATAAGAACAATAATGATGTTCTATAAGAGGAAATGATGATTAGGAACAAAAACTTACAGGTAAGTCAAAGTATATGTTATTTGCCATTTGAAAAGAAAGTTACTAACTTGGAATTTTTTGATAAATAATAATTGTGCAAAATATATTGGATTTCAAATTTGTCAAAAATTGAAATTTAAGAAGCATTGTAATAATATAACATTAATATTTTGATTTTTCAGGAGATATCATGCGGTGGATGGATAATATGTAAAAAATATTAAGCAGTATATGAATTTTCATATTGCGTAGAGATAACAAAATGAATTTTAAAAAATGTCGACACGGTAATAAGAAATAGCATCGTGACAAAGAATATATAAAGACAGTTTCATTTTTTATAAATAAAAATTTGTTGTTCCAGATTTTGAAATACAGTGAAACGTTTAATTAGTATCTTAATATCTTTAAATAATTATTATTTTAGAATCAATTGTAATTGTATCATACGTACTTTTGAATTCGTGCAAGAACATATGTAATTTTGAAGTAGTTATTATTAGGAAACTGTTAGACGCGAACAGTATGCGAAAAGTTAGTATGCAGTGTAATAATTATCAATCAAAACACAAGAATTAAATTCTTGAGGAAAAAATTTCCGGAATTTCTTATTTACATGATTATAAAGAAATCCATAATAAAAAGGAGCTGCTTTCTAATACTTCGCTTCCTTGTAATGCCTACGTTAACAATAACGAGGTTCGACTTTTTGTTTTTAGAGGGATACTGGAAAATTTGAAAGTACAGTACCATTGGGAAGAAAATCACGATATTGAAAACGATATTTGCAAGTAAATTTCCAAAAAATCTGTTTTCAAATTTTCGCTTTCTATTTCACATTAAAAGAAAGGGAGGGCTGCCTTCTTTTTCTGCAAGACAAAACAAACATTCTGAATCTCGTATCAATGAATGATGTCAATAAGTTATTTTTCTTTTCAGATTGAACAATATTCCAGATTTATTCATAATTTCATACTACGCGAAGAATAGACTTTCATAGGTATATAAAGGAAATATTAAGTATAGGAAAACTCTTTTTCGTTGTAGGTGACATATGCTTCACGGTTGAACACATGTATTTTTGAACACATATAAATGAAAAAGTACTCTTATGGAGAAAAAGAATTGATACCTTCGATTGACATTAGATAATGTATATAAACTTATGAACAATCACTATCACTATCAGTTTGTATTTTAGGTGCACACGCAGATTTGTTGGAGTTCTTATAAAATGTACTTCCTGTACGAACGTTTTATTCTTCCAAATTTTACGATACTATGTCTCATATGATAACTATATGGATTAAACGTAATATAAATGATCCGAAAATAGACTCGAACGACATTAATTGTCTTTCTATTTATACCAATATCGAAAATACAAGTAAAGCTGGAGCAATAGTATGCAAGAATGGACTATTTATTATTTTAAACCAAATCATAGCATATTCAGAATGCACAGTATTATCATGAAATGTAAATGAATCAGTTGTAAACGAACGATTTTACTGTAAAATCGTTGCCGCCTTTTTTTCATCTGAAATATAGCAGCAATGAGTACATTCTTTTAATATATAATAAAACGAGATATCTTTATAAAGTTACATATGTCATCACTGGTAACTGTTATCTCGTATGACGCCAAATATACCGTTAGTATGGAATGATATTTTTATGAAGATATACTTTAATGATAGATTTTATGAATGAAACGTTATATAAGAAAAATTATCTCTTGTTATTCTATGAAGTGTAGTAGCTAATGAAGATTAATTTTACGAAGTATTAGAGCAAAAGAGAATTAAAAAATTAAAAAGATCTAAATAAGATTGTTCGTGTGGCTTAATTATCTCAATTCTGGTACACCACTTGTTACATTCTAACTAATTAGCGCTAAACAATAACTTGCAAATATTAAAGATATTAACACCTAAAGGTTTTCAGGAAATTTTATAATATTTGATTATTGTATATCTAGTCATTGATTGATAAAATTTCTTGTATAAGCATAGATCGAGGTTGACGTCATACGCAGATTGCATATCATTGACAGGTATCGTTTTAATTTATTTTATGGCTAGAATCGTTTGAATATTATACGAATAATTATTTCCATTCGAACGATTAATAAATCACGTACCTATAAAAGATATATTACGAAAAAGAGGTGACGAAACAAAAAAATATTGGAAATTCCGTTGTCATTAGATCAATTACTTTTGCAATGATTTTTATTTCCATGTAATTACATATGAAATGGGTAATTCATTAACATCTCCTCGAATCGAATATAATTCGTTACACTTCACAACGATTCAAATAATGGACGGGAAATATATAATAACTTTCCTGTCCTTGCGTTAAAATAGTACTGTACAAATCAGATGATACAACCTAACCCCAACCTAACCCCAAAAAACCCAATTACATCCACATTGCATGACAGCACACTTGCAATGGATTTTTGTGATTTCAATGTCACAGACAATGACACAACTAATCAGAACACGTTCGAGGCTATAGACATTGAAATTACCGCGTGTTTAATACGTTTAAAGCATAAATCTAAATTTCACGCGATTATTTCTTTGTACATTGTGAAACTCTTAAATTATCTTAATCGAATAAATAATCCTAATGTAATAAAACATCTTGAAATAGACCTAGATATCTGAAACAGAAACTCGAAGGATAAGAAATCCTAAAAGGTACTAATCCTAAAATAACAAACTCCTAAATAATAAACAAGTGATAAAACCTGTTATAAATAATAAACCTTACCTGGAATAATCAAATCCTAACTAATCGAAAATAAAATAAGGCAAGCAATTCTTAATCTTTCAAGTAATTTTTCCGAAAACACAGAAAGATAGAGAAATTAAAAAGACGCAGCACAAATTGCAGCACAATGAAAGTTTCGGAGCGATGAATACGATCGTATTAAACTAAATAATTTTCAAAAGTGAAATTACACTGAAACGTATATCGATGATATTTGTCATTTCTACGATCTGTTTCGCTTGGTCGTGCTTCTTTTCTGATGTAAATTCAATTTATAATACGAACTAAGTTTCCTTTATTATTATTAGTCCTGCGTCTTTTTAATTCGTCACTTCTTTTATTTCAGAACAATGACGGGCTCCAAGATGCTGTTCGGATGTTTGGCGTTAATTGCTTTTCTGCATCCATTAGTTCACGTTTGTACTTCGAGTAGTACAGCTCAAGGTTTGTACTTCGAGTTGTCTTTTTCCATGCACTTCAAATTCCAATACGATCTGGTCACGTGGCCTTCGTACAATTTCGAAATTTTACCTGTTTGGTAATCGTCAATGAAAAAAGAAGTTATGCGTGACCTCAACACATTGAAACAATTTTTATGATTTTTTATTTGCCGGTTGGTCAGCAAGTTAATGGAAAAATTTCACTTAACTATTCGCGTTAATCTCTTCGGTTTAACTTTTGGGAAATGCTTCGTTAGCTTCGGGAATATTCCAACGATTCGTTTTACGTACAAAATAAGCATGATAAATATTACATCACGGTAATGTAATATCGGAATATATTAAAGGTGTAATTTTGTTCGATTAATTATAATTTATTAATAATGGATTGAAAATACAGATATTAGTTAGACAGAGAAACGATGTTTGATTAACAGGAAAACTAAATGCAACGCTCGTATTTACAACAAATAACTTGACAACTATTTGGTAACTCTCTCTCTCTCTCTCTCTCTCTCTCTCTCTCTCTCTCTCTCACTAGCAACTCTAACACTCGACAACACTCGCAACTCAATTCTAACGACTCTATGCTTCGACGTCTCGATCAACTCTGATTCTCGCAACACGCACACTTTTCGATTCGCCTTGAATAGCGAAACCGTCCTTCTTCTAACGTTGTCTATTGTTTCCCTCATACCTATGTAAGAACTACCAACTACGTGCCTTTAGTCACGTAGGCACTCTTAAATGTAAACGAACCACAGAAACACGACGTACACGGTTTTTCTATTTTCAGCCGATCTCCAATCAAAGCTATTCTACGATATTACAATCGGCCTTTCCTGACAATCACATCTGCCCTCAGATGTGCTCATCATCGCCGCTCGCACTTACATCACTATCGTCAGCATTCCACCATTTCATGTGATCGGCTGCCGTGGAAGTTGTACGTGGCCCTTCGTGCTCCCCCTCTCGCTGCACTATGCATCGGTCATTTCGCAGGACTTTTATCACCCGATACGGTCCAAGAAACTTCGGATGCAGCTTTAGCCCGGGACCCCTCTGCATCCTCTCGATTGCCACTAGATCTCCCGTCCTGTATGCTGTCGCCTTCTTGCGTCTCCTGTTATACGCCCGCTTGTTTCGGATTTGGATCTCCTCAATCCGTCTCTTTGCGTCCGCACGCAGCTGATCTCGTTCCTCTTGGAACACCGCGGCCTGTTCGTCCTCGATGCTACTGCTCCTCTTTCGCTCTTCCTCTATCTTCCTCTCCGTTGTTTGTTTACCCATTTCACTCTTGTCAGGGGCTTTGATCGTCGTGGCAGCATCGTGACATTTTCGTAGGCTCGGTTCGTACATGGAAGACGTTAACAACTTACCATCTACCGAGACTATGATCTCTTCTTTTTCGAAGGTCTTCACGTTCATCGTGTCCTCGACAATCCCATCGTCGTCCTCGTCATCCACATCCTCTGTATATCGATATTATTGGAGGGATTCCGCACGTGCGACTTCCCTTGTCTTTTCGTTCGCCTTGCATTCACTCTCTTCGAGTCTATCCGAAAACTTGAAACAACCCTCACATCCGCAACGCTATCCTTCTCAGTAAATTCGCAAATATCATCAACAACATTCTGTTGCTGTTGTTTAGCCAGATTCTTCCTCCTCGTGATGTTCGCTAAGTCCTCCTGCTGGCCGCAAGAATCCGACGAGGACACCATCTCGTGGTCCACTTTACCAATCACCACGTGTCTTGCCACTATTCTCCGTTCCTCCGACACTTGCTGCACAGCTGCCCGATACTTCTTCAAAACTTCTGCTAACTCTTCTTTATTTTCTTCCAATTGCGACAGTAGCTCAGTTCGTTCGCGACTAGCTACATTAACACGATCTTCTGCTTCGGAACGTTGCCGCAGTACTTCCTGCAACGAAGCCTGCGTCTCATTCGGTTCTTGCTCCAGTGCCTGTTTCGCTTTAACTGCAACTGCTCTAGCGCATTCTGCATCTTCTAACTGGTTCTTCAGCTGTCGTAAAGCTGCTTTACCCGTCGAGTCACCTTTCGATCTCTCCAGCATCGTTTGAGCGTCTCTTAGCAATGCTTTGGTTCTCTTCAAATCTCTTTTTAGCCTATGTTGCATGTCCTTAACGTGTGACAAATCTATCTCACTCGCCTGTGTCTCTACATCTATCTTGAGGACTTCCGGACACTCATCGGGATTTTCGTCCTTTATTCTACTAATAAAAGATTCTCCCCCTTTTATACTTATTTCAACAGTGTCCAAAAAGTCTGCGCCAATAATAAGCGAATGTTGCATCACTGTGTCTGGAACTACGTGTATGGTTATACAGTACGACTCATTGTCTATAATAATGTTCGTGGAAAATTTCCCGAGCGTAAAATTCCTTCCGGAACCGACACCGCCAAATCCAACGATTTCCCGACTTAATCTGGGCGCTCCGATTTTCACATGCTGATCTGCTCGCATTAGAGTCAGCTCACTACCGGTGTCTATCAACGCGCTCAATTTGAAATTTTCCATCTTAACATCCTTACCACGCCTTGTTTGTAACGACCGAAACACGCTGTAAACTTTTTTTGAGGGCTCACCCAAATTGTCGCAACTTGATGCGATGTGTCCGTACTCCCTACATTTGAAGCAATTGTAGCATCGCGTCTTCCTCGCATCTCCAGATCGACCGGGTTCCTTGTTCCTCTCGGTTTCGGACAGCTTCGCCACCGGCTTTACCCTGTTACTCTTCGGCTCCTCAAATTTCGTCCTCATCTCCATATCTCTTTTTATCGCTTCGTAGCGCCTGAAACGCTCTTTTAATTGCTCGATATTCCTGGCTCCGTATAGCACAGTCTTGTTCGCGACCTCGTCGGGAATGCCTTGAATAATGTAGTCTATCAAGGATTGCGTATCAACCCTTCCTTGTTTTGCAATCCCGCACATGTGATACATATATTGTTGCAGACTCTCATCTGCTTTCTTCTTTCTATGGGATAACTCGCCATGTATCTGTTGGTCGCTTACTACATTTTCAAACTCATTCCTCAACGCCTTTTTTAGCTTTGCCCAGGACTTCGCGCATCGTTTTTGTCGTACGAAGGCCTGAGCGGAGCCTGCGAGTAATTTCTTAGCATAGGCCACCATGTGGGCGTCTGACCAACCCCACACTTCTGCCATTTCCTCGAAGTCTTCCACCCACTGATTTACCCTCAGCAGATCATCCCCGCTGAATTTCTCTAATGAGTCTTCCACGTCTTTAAGACTCAACATCGAACCGACGCATACCTTCTGCTGCTACTCATCGCGGTCCTGATACACCGCTCGCGTGCCTCTCCTGTATTCTCGCGCGCCTTGTTTATCGTCCTCGCCTTCACTTTCGTCGGAGCTCTCTTCTTCCGACGATACATCGTCTCCTTCTAGGGCCGCCTGTAGCCGCGCGCGTAGTTCGGATTTTCTTCCCGTTACCTTCAACCCCAAGCTAACGAGACGCGCTCTCAGCTCTTTCGTCCTCAGCTTCTCGAGGTCTTCCTCTCCCTCTTGACTGCGTTCGGCTCTCTGCTTGCTTCTTAGATCTCGCTGGTTTGTTGGTTCTTCGCCACGCTTCGAATCCTTAGGAGTAGATCGACCAGGTTTGCACGCTCTGTTCAACCTGGCAACCAGCACTGATCTCGCACCGGATATAGGCAGATTCATCTGTGCGAGCTTACTCCTCAGCTCCTCCAGCGTCAAATCCTCTTCACCCGACAATCGTTCGTCTTCAACGTTTGCCATTTTATTCTATTCTTTTCTACTCCCGCAGAAATAGCTCCGTTAAATCGTATCGTTTCTCTGTCTTATTCAATCCCGGACGAGCCCCCACTTGTAATATCGGAATATATTAATAATGGATTGAAAATACAGATATTAGTTAGACAGAGAAACGATGTTTGATTAACAGGAAAACTAAATGCAACGCTCGTATTTACAACAAATAACTTGACAACTATTTGGTAACTCTCTCTCTCTCTCTCTCTCTCTCTCTCTCTCTCTCACTAGCAACTCTAACACTCGACAACACTCGCAACTCAATTCTAACGACTCTATGCTTCGACGTCTCGATCAACTCTGATTCTCGCAACACGCACACTTTTCGATTCGCCTTGGATAGCGAAACCGTCCTTCTTCTAACGCGTTTTTAATACGCGATGGCGCTATCACTTTCTAAAAGCGTCGTCTTTACATTTCCGATGGCCACGGGCACATCCGACTGCCAGATATACAATGTGTTATAAGAGTATCATTACCATACTTTTCATGAAAAGAGCAATTTTTCTTGATAACTATACTCTGTAACATAGATTGAAGTCGCTGATTTGATCCCTCTGATATCGTTGTCTTATGAGAGTCTCGTCTGGTCTTGATTGGTTCTGTTGACTCTTATCGTTGTGAAAAATCGATTCGTTGTGTACCTTTTTTGTATAGAGAATTATTTTGTGGTAGAATATAATGTTGTAATATTTGTGGTCTTTACTTTACTAATTTTGTCACTGAGCCGCTCTTTGGTTAGTTGAGCGATTCATATTCCGCATATATTCCGTACTTGCTTCGCTTGGTACTTTTATAATTTTCGCAGTTACAATAAAAAATTTAATTCTTAACAGATTAAAGATTTAACCTCTTGCTTTATAGTGTACAATAATTTTTTTTTTTTTTTTTTTTTTGTATAGGTTATGTGATCCATAGTTTGAGTGAGTAGTACATATATATATATATATATATATATATATATATATATATATATATATATATATATATATTTAAGATTAATATTTTATCAGTTTCTGTTCGTAACAACATCGAAGTAGTCAATAAGTTTGAAGAGTATAATTAAGGAAGTTATGAAGCAAGAGGTTAAGAACAAATTCTGAAAGAGGTTATGTACAACTCAGTAGTACTGCTTTACATTACTTTGCGAATTACTTTTCAAGCATAAAAATAGTTTAACAGCCACTTATAGTTACTTCCTTACCATTACATTCATTAAATTCGTTTGATTTTGTAAACAAAATAACCACGCTGACCAGTCTCTTATTTAAAATAGAATTATTTTGTCATATATCCAACAGTTTACTTTCTCTTCGCTTTGTCTCGTATTACGACTTTATAACGGTGTTTCTTTAAACTTTAAACGATCGTAATAAATGTATTTACGGACGATGACTGATATCTGGTCTGTCTTAAAGTTGCAACTAATTAGTACCCCGTTACTTTGGACGTTATGAAATGTTGTATAACCAAAGACTTATCTTCTCTTTTGGTAGTTGCATAAGAGAAGACTGAGCCGTTGAAACGCTCGAATAGATTAGCTGATTCGCTTAACGTATTTTTACTTCCGACGAGCTAAACACAAGAGCAGAAAGCACATAAGGAATAATACAGAAACGTCAAACGTATACAGAAATATATTTCGTAAAAGCATTAGTACGTAACATGTCTTTATAATTCTATTTATGTATAGTAAAATGGCTTGTATCCATTTTCATGAATTATAACTGACATTTCAAAGCATTCATGTAGATATGTAACTCTCGTTAATTAATAATTTAACAATGCGTCATGAAACGTATCATTTTCGTTTCTTCCTTTGTTTCGTTATACACAGGAACGAATTTGTAAATAAAGATGTATAATCAACGATAACATATGACAGCGAGTATAATAACTGTCAGCAAAGGAAGAGGTCGGTAAAATGATTGTGGTTGATTTCAGTGTATCGGTAAATAAGCTTTGACAGACGTTGCCGGGGGACTCGGTGTCGGTGAAACCGCGTCGATGAAATGATTGTCAGTAATTTAAAGATAACCCAATTTATTGATCTGTCTCCCCTTCATGGCGTTGTACGTCTCTCTATAAAACATATTCTACCTCGGAGGGCTGAAAAATTTAACTTGGTCTCACTGGACTGGACTGTAAGTAAGAAAATTGAAATGCAAAATCCACGTGTGAGCGCAACGGTTTAGATGGAAAGTTCGATAGGACAATTATGTATATTAGCCTGAAAGAAAGCTCGTGGCTTCGCACGCAACACGTAATTTCCCTCTCTGAAATAATCCTATTACAACGATACGATTTAAAATTTTCCTTAACAGACCTCGCAATGTAATTCTTCATCTACAATTTTTTATTCGGCCTGAAACAAGAGACTTTCGAAGCCTTATAGAGTCTCGCGAATCTAAAAGTCAGGTTTCAACGTATTTTCGCGTCTTATTCTATAATACTGAAGACATTAAAGGTGTTAACGATTATTGTCTCACTATGTACGTACATCAAACGAGTACTTACGTAAGAGACGAATGGAAATGGAAACAGCCGAGAATAATTGAAGATAATTTGAATACGTTCCAGGCTATAATACAATTTCTCGTGAACCGTAATTGATTCGCAGAAGGGAATTGCTGCTTCTCACGACTAGCAAAGTGTTTCGCAAAAAAAGAAAAAAAAGAAAAATGGTATCGGAAGGATAGAAAAAAAGCGGTGGCCTACATCAAGCAATCTTCATGCCGATAATGCATTTATTATTCAGTTCGTTCATTTTCTATCGCGTAACAGACACTGGGATAACTGACAGAACGAGCGTATAAATCTTGCATCTCTCAACCTGACTTCTCCCAATTCGCATACTTCCATCCTTCGTATAAGTGACAATGAATCAGAAGAGTTTCATAGCAATATTGAACAACATACAGTCAACTACAACACCATTAGATACATCCACCATACAGTCAACTACAACACCATTAGATAACAGCAATACAATAGATTATAATTTTCTACGTGTCATTGATTCATCATCATCATTTTCCATTTTTTTAGCATATGTAAAAACGTATCTGACGTAATCTTACCTCGCTCTTTGAGTAAAAAAATCCATTCAAATGAAACAAAGGGAAAAGAAATAAGAAAACAAACACTCACATATGAATCTTCATTACATAACTGTATGTACTCCTCGAGGTATAATTACTCAGACACGTTACAGCGTACCTTTTTCGTTCCCTGATGGCTGATGTTGATCGTTGACGTTTATAGTGAAAGAATTTCGTCAACGGCGCCATCTGGATCCTTGTTGAAAAATTAAAATAGCCGCAACAGCACCATTAAGCTCATCACCCAGAGTAGCTCTTGTTGCTGAGTCGTGGAGGAATTCTTATCATCAACGACATAAACTATACCAGTTCTGGTAACGTTCTTCAGGTGATCCAGACATTCGAAATCACAACATTCTTTTCCAAGGCGAAATTTTCTGCATGGCTGTAGTAAAAAGAAATCGATCAATTGTACAGATCAATCGTCACTCGACTGCTCGAGAATTCAGATCATCCAGAGAATAGAATAGAGACGTGGAAAAATGTAGTGCGATCATCGCAGTGGGAGGAAATAGGGGGATAGGGACCAAATGAATGAACGAGATGTTAAGGACAACTGACGATAAGTTCTTCTTTTGTCGGGAATTGCATGTTTGTGAATGGTTTGTGGGTGGTTAGGTGGAGAGAATTGAAGAGTTTGGAGGTGACTGGAAGAGTGTTTTGGGCAAGGTAGATTGCAGAATGGTTGCGGTAGCATTGTGTTAATTATGGGTTTGTACATGTAATCTTTGTATGTATCACTACATACAACCTAACGTATATTTTTAATAATACATCAGAGTTTTAGTTATTTCATAGCTATGAATTTTATACTCTATAATCTTGACGTTTTATTTCACAGAAGCGTTTGAATATCCATAAAAATTAAATGAACCAATGTATTCATTATCTTATAGAGAAGATATATTATTTTTAATTATGTTCCAATTATTTATCATGATCCTGATTTCCTTATTCTGAAAATTTGAAAGGAAGTTTTGTAGTTTGATACTTTCAGCGACAAAGGGTCAATATTGCTTTAGTATATTTCGTCACATATACATGTATATCTATATGTCGGAGATGAAAGGACACCGGAACCTTTGGATAGCCCCGCAACATTGCAATCTAAAGTCTACTATAACTGTAACTAAACTATTGTAGTTATTCAATCCGATTGTAATTGTTCGAGATTAGTGACGGTGAGCTTTGGCTCGAGGTGACAGTCTGTCGCCCAACGTAGCCGCGGTCAAGGGATGAACGCTTTGCCTAACAAAGGTATGGAGTAATTCTATAGCTCTCCTTAAAAGAAATATTCGTGGCGACACGCGACAGTAAACATTCCCACGGTTTCTGTCCCGTGGCTCGCCACACGCAGACCCTATTCTTCGAGTAAGATGATTGCCAGATGTCGATGCGTCTCCGCAGTACATGTTCGGCTAGCCCGAGGGCCCGTTATAAATCTTAAGGTTTAGTTAACTAAAGTCCTTCAAACAGACAAACAGTCTTTGTCCCAACTACGGGAAGATAGGGGAGACATATTTTTCAACGAGCGACGTCTCCCACTAGCAACTTTCCCTCGAGGGCGGCTACCATCTTTTTCTAACCACCGATATGGAGATTGACCAATTAGCAGCAACGTCAATTTCCCTTACTTCCTAAACGAAGGCTTTCCTCGACGAATCCGATGATCTCGTGTCCTTAGACACACCCCATTATAGTTTTCCTCTGTGGCATCATCGGGACGGGACGGGCATTCTTTTACGCGCTCCCGTCGACCAAAGAGTAACGTCTTTACGCTCAGCAATTATTTTTACGAATCAGACTTAGATTCAGCGAGAACGCCCATCTGTCATCCCGTTGGCCGCGGATTCGTTATCGAACCGGAGACCATTGTCACTAGTGTCGCGGACGTCTCACCGCCGTGGTAGATTGTCAAACCTGTGTTATTCATACCTGTGTCAATAAATCGTATCTTCGTTACACCGCAACGATGGCTACCTTCAATGAAGACTCCTCAAACACCGACAACCCTATCCCCAATGTCATTCCGACATATATATCCACCGAAAATGCGCTCTTGTAGACAAACGCTCGATTCGCGTCATAGCTTTTAAAGCTTGTCGCATCTCAATCCGTTGGAAAAAGTTTTTCCTGTAGCATATTTTATTTTTACGAACCAACAAGGTCTTTGTTTATTTCCTTCTGCTTTTGCTCCAATTTCCCCATTGTTTTTTCAAGGATAGTATTTCAGAGCCACTAGTCAAGTTTATTGTAACAATAAACGTACGTTTCGGAAACATTTTGTGCTGTGAAACAGAATACACTAAAGTTTGAAGGTCACATCGATTTTCGAAAGTTTATAAATGGAGGTGTATGACAGTATCACCAGCTGTTGCTGTCCAAGTAACTCCAACATCGAAATACTACAACGATTCCAATCGAAAACGCTAAGAGCCTTAATAGACGCACCTTGGTATGTTACCAACGAAACCATCCATCGCGACCTCAAGATACCTACAGTCAAAGAGGAAATAGCAAAATATAGCGACAGATATAGCAAAAGAGTCAACAAACACCGAAACCCCCTAATCACTGGACTACTCGATACGACGGACCAGATTCGATTTCTTTTTACTACAGACATGCAAAAAATTTCGTCTTGTCTTACTTCCTCAACAACTTTTAGATCTGATAGAAAAAAGAAACATACGAAGTAATAAGTAATGCTTACTAATAAATTCAACAAATACAGAGGAAGATGGCTAAATCGATAAATTAACGAGACTAAAAATTAATTACATCATGGATCTCTCGCTTTTAATTTTAAGCTGTAAATTACCGATATCGGTGACTGCCATATTCTCTTGAGTTTCCAAATCGTAAAGAATCTTTCCCCAGGGATTGGTCAACTGTGTATGTCCCCATGCGACGTAACTTGCTTAAGGAACACGAGCCGGTGATATGCAGGCAACGTATAATTGATTATCATTCGCTCTGAAACGCTGAAGTAATGACCAGTGCAGTGGTCCAGTGGTCATATTGAATGCCGCTGGATATATCAGCATTTGGCAACCTAACCCAGAGAAGCAGGAAATATGAAGCCACCGAATACCAATTAACTTCGTAGTTGCACGGTTCACATTCCATCATTTCTGAATATGCGAGGACAGTCCTCTTATTGTGCTTTTAATTCTTTTATTTGTTTCATTTTCAGCAAATATACTGGTTTTTTTAAATTAAGCTTCTTTTTATACAGAGTTACAGATTATATTAATTTTATATAGAATATATTTAAGAAAGATATTTAATTTTTTGCTAGTTAAGTATTGATCGATTAAGTTACTGTACCTTTGTTCCGATAAATGCGTGCCATTTCCTCGAATCTAATATCATAGCAAATGCCAATACCTATTTTGCAGCCCTTCACATCGAACGTCGTTAGGGAGTTACCAGGACTGAGTGAATCACTCTCTCGAAAAGTAATCTTATTAGGAATGTCGATGTCGAATAGATGTACCTAATAACATAAAAATGTGGTCGCTAATTCTATTGCTGCAACTTTTGTAATTTAATATCAAAGTTACCAACTCCTAAACTTTAATTATTTTTTATTTAATAACTGACAGCGTTTTTATCACTTTCTTTTGTTAAAAAATCTTATCATTTAATAATGTTTAAAAAGGAGAAAAAATAAGTATAATAATATTTTAAGTATGTGAAAAATTTATACAACAACAAACACATTACAACAAAAATGGGCGTTTCCCGTATCATAACGTATTTTATAAACCGTAAATTATAGAATTGGTTATAGTATACGTATGTACATATGTATATTCCTAAATTATTCCTAGATAGAGTCACTTTCTTCACCCCAATATTTTCAAATTCAAAGCCATAAAGGAATATATTACTTACCTTTCGGTGTTTTGCTATCAAAGTTCCATCGGGACCCCAAATAGTACAGGTATTGTACAATTTAGCGCCCTCTATTTCAGGCATCGTACCACCAACTACATAGATGTTGTTTTCTTTAGCTGCGTTCGATGAAGCAACGCTCGTTTCACCATCAGGAATACTCTCGGCGTATTTTGGAAAGTACTCTGCATTGCAATATTTCAATTAATGAAGAATAACTGTCTTTTGTTCCAACCATAAATTAAATTGAAATGTTTGTCAGTTTTTTATTTTTTAAATTATTAAAATAACTAAGTTTTATATTTCGACTTAATTAAATATGCAATTACTTAGCTAATAGTATATATAATAAATTGTTTCTACAGGTTCAAAATGAAAAATGAATATTTAGAAATATTTAATTACGACAATGCTATTTGTGTTAGCATCAGTGGCTTGTTACTCAACGACTTTGCTAGTACTTTTTGAAACATAAAGTTAGTTTTCAATTAACACTTATACTAGAGGCGGAATTTATAAATGCAAAATAATTGATAATACTAATTTATAAGTACCTAATTATTAGTATCTTAAAAAATATATTTATACAAAAATCACGATAATCATGAAAATGGGGAAATCCTATATTCTCGAATCAATTCACAATTTATTTTGTATATTAATTAGATTCCGCGCTCATCAGTACGTACTCACTGGCGACATCGAGAAAATGTATCGGCAATTCCTCGTACGACCAGAGGATCGGAAATATCAAAGGATATTATGGCGCAGCGCGAGTGGAGAAACAGAAACATATGAGCTTAACACCGTAATACTCTTATCATAGAAATAGAAGCAGTCCTCAATTCATATAGATATACATGTATATGTGACGAAATATACTAAAGCAATATTGACCCTTTGTCGCTGAAAGTATCAAACTACAAAACTTCCTTTCAAATTTTCAGAATAAGGAAATCAGGATCATGATAAATAATTGGAACATAATTAAAAATAATATATCTTCTCTATAAGATAATGAATACATTGGTTCATTTAATTTTTATGGATATTCAAACGCTTCTGTGAAATAAAACGTCAAGATTATAGAGTATAAAATTCATAGCTATGAAATAACTAAAACTCTGATGTATTATTAAAAATATACGTTAGGTTGTATGTAGTGATACATACAAAGATTACATGTACAAACCCATAATTAACACAATGCTACCGCAACCATTCTGCAATCTACCTTGCCAAAAACACTCTTCCAGTCACCTCCAAACTCTTCAATTCTCTCCACCTAACCACCCACAAACCATTCACAAACATGCAATTCCCGACAAAAGAAGAACTTATCGTCAGTTGTCCTTAACATCTCGTTCATTCATTTGGTCCCTATCCCCCTATTTCCTCCCACTGCGATGATCGCACTACATTTTTCCACGTCTCTATTCTATTCTCTGGATGACCTGAATTCTCGAGCAGTCGAGTGACGATTGATCTGTACAATTGATCGATTTCTTTTTACTACAGCCATGCAGAAAATTTCGCCTTGGAAAAGAATGTTGTGATTTCGAATGTCTGGATCACCTGAAGAACGTTACCGGAACTGGTAAAGTTTATGTCGTTGATGATAATAATTCCTCCACGACTCAGCAACAAAAGCTACTCTGGGTGATGAGCTTAATGGTGCTGTTGCGGCTAGTTTAATTTTTCAACAGGGATCCAGATGGCGCCGTTGACGAAATTCTTTCACTATAAACGTCAACGATCAACATCAGCCATCAGGGAACGAAGAAGGTACGCTGTAACGTGTCTGAGTAATTATACCTCGAGGAGTACATACAGTTATGTAATGAAGATTCGTATGTGAGTGTTTGTTTTCTTATTTCTTTTCCCTTTGTTTCATTTGAATGGATTTTTGTACTCAAAGAGCGAGGTAAGATTACGTCAGATACGTTTT
>NW_026099489.1:0-7500 GCF_024542735.1 Bombus huntii
TGGTTTATTTCCGTCCGAGAACGATTTTTAAAAACGGACCTATGCGGCCGGTCGTTCGTACTTAGAAAATTTTCGGACCGAACACTCTTTTTCGATTAATTCGTTAAAAAGCGTTATAACGTACGAATATTTTTCAAGAAATCGTTATAACTCGATAAAATACGTCGGGATTAAGCGTTTATATCGTCGGCAGACGGATATAAAAACGTTTGGACCGACACGACCGGTCGTTGGAACATAGAAAAATTCCGAGCCGGTACGTTGGGACTTAGAAAAATTCCGAGGGCGAAAAAGTTTTTTCGAGTTTATTCGTTAAAAAGCGTTACAAGGTATGAATTTTTTTGCATAAATCGACGTAACTCGACGAAATACGTCGGGATTAATGGTTTATTTCCGTCCGAGAACGATTTTTAAAAACGGACCTATGCGGCCGGTCGTTCGTACTTAGAAAATTTTCGGACCGAACACTCTTTTTCGATTAATTCGTTAAAAAGCGTTATAACGTACGAATATTTTTCAAGAAATCGTTATAACTCGATAAAATACGTCGGGATTAAGCGTTTATATCGTCGGCAGACGGATATAAAAACGTTTGGACCGACACGACCGGTCGTTGGAACATAGAAAAATTCCGAGCCGGTACGTTGGGACTTAGAAAAATTCCGAGGGCGAAAAAGTTTTTTCGAGTTTATTCGTTAAAAAGCGTTACAAGGTATAAATTTTTTTACGGGAATCGTTCTATCTCTATTAAATACGTCGGGATTAAACATTTTTATCGATTTTTTCAAAAAATTAGCGTTCGTCGAACTGACACGACTGGGATATTTTTCTAATTTTTTCGTTAATTAACGTTACAAGGTATATATTTTTTTGCATATTTCTACTTATTTTAACGTATTGTAATTGATTATAAACTTATTTTTTGTCCGTATTCGATAAAAGAGTATGTTTACTGATGCAATTTTTCGGTGAAAAAAAAAATTAATTTTTTGGTAAAAATGCATTTCTATTATGTTAATAAAACGTCTGGTAATGTATTTCGATGGTTGGATATTGGCTTTGTATAGTAGTGATCGAGCGTTCGCGAGACTAAGTTCCAGCGTCCCTTCCGAACGGTACGTTGCTACGGAGGTTTTGCACCGTAAGCGCGCGGCCGCTAGCCCGGCCGGCGCCGGCCTTCCGGCTGGCGCTTTCGTATCTATAAGAGAGACGTCGAGCCGGACGGTTCGGTCGGAACAGCGTTGAGCGCGTGGCTATTCTACGGCCTCGGTTGAGAATTCAGTCACCGCTCCTCGAGTCTTAGTGTATTTTACGCTATTTCTCGACTGTTCCTCCGTTCTCGTTCTGGTTTTTTCTCTACACTGCTGCGCCGCGGGTCGCTGTCCTGGACGTAATGACCAAATATCGTGGCAAGGTTCCCCTGAGTCGGGAAGCTGGTGACCTGTGTGTACGTATTCTAACAAAAATTGTTAGATGCGTGTGTGCTTGTACTAACTGAGCATCGATTCATTCAAAAGAGTATAACCGTCTGCTTTCTATAAAAACTTCTGCTTTCGCAGAAGTATCCGATGAGGCGGTAGGAGCGTACTATCTTTGCGTAGTATGTCTTCTGCCGAAAATGTTCTACCGATTGAAAGAATATTCTTACGGTATGTCCAGCGCGACGCACTGGGATACGCGCTTGTTCGTTCAGCGTGAGGTGCGTATACGTGCTTTACCGCTAAGATATTCTAATAAGTCTTTTTACACGAAGACAGCATTATGGAAATGTTCCTTTAGAAGTACGATTCTAAACATTTTATATAAGACTATGAGAAAGAGAGAGAGAGAAGAGAGGAGGTGGAGTTGAGAATTACAAAGTGGCTGCGAGCGGCGTTCGAAGATTATTACTGAACTATGGGTGTATCTCGAACGTCGCTAGGAGATATATTTTATAGATATATCTATCTTAAGAACGAAAAGTCTCGTCGTACGGTGCTTACGTCCCACCTACGACACGAAGAGAACTTAAACGAAATTTATAAGAATTGTTATACGAATAAGATCCCTGGTTGATCCTGCCAGTAGTCATATGCTTGTCTCAAAGATTAAGCCATGCATGTCTCAGTACATGCCGCATTAAGGTGAAACCGCGAATGGCTCATTAAATCAGTTATGGTTTCTTAGATCATACCTACATTTACTTGGATAACTGTGGTAATTCTAGAGCTAATACATGCAAACAGATTCCGACCAGAGATGGTAGGAATGCTTTTATTAGATCAAAACCAATCGGTGGCGGATGGCTCGTCTGTCCGTCCATCGTTTGTTTTGGTGACTCTGAATAACTTTGTGCTGATCGCATGGTCATCTAGCACCGGCGACGCATCTTTCAAATGTCTGCCTTATCAACTGTCGATGGTAGGTTCTGCGCCTACCATGGTTGTAACGGGTAACGGGGAATCAGGGTTCGATTCCGGAGAGGGAGCCTGAGAAACAGCTACCACATCCAAGGAAGGCAGCAGGCGCGCAAATTACCCACTCCCGGCACGGGGAGGTAGTGACGAAAAATAACGATACGGGACTCATCCGAGGCCCCGTAATCGGAATGAGTACACTTTAAATCCTTTAACGAGGACCAATTGGAGGGCAAGTCTGGTGCCAGCAGCCGCGGTAATTCCAGCTCCAATAGCGTATATTAAAGTTGTTGCGGTTAAAAAGCTCGTAGTTGAATCTGTGTGTCACAGTGTCGGTTCACCGCTCGCGGTGTTTAACTGGCATTATGTGGTACGTCCTATCGGTGGGCTTAGCTCCTCGCGGGCGGTCCAACTAATATCCCATCGCGGTGCTCTTCACTGAGTGTCGAGGTGGGCCGATACGTTTACTTTGAACAAATTAGAGTGCTTAAAGCAGGCTACCTTCGCCTGAATACTGTGTGCATGGAATAATGGAATAGGACCTCGGTTCTATTTTGTTGGTTTTCGGAGCCCCGAGGTAATGATTAATAGGGACAGATGGGGGCATTCGTATTGCGACGTTAGAGGTGAAATTCTTGGATCGTCGCAAGACGGACAGAAGCGAAAGCATTTGCCAAAAATGTTTTCATTAATCAAGAACGAAAGTTAGAGGTTCGAAGGCGATCAGATACCGCCCTAGTTCTAACCATAAACGATGCCAGCCAGCGATCCGCCGAAGTTCCTCCGATGACTCGGCGGGCAGCTTCCGGGAAACCAAAGCTTTTGGGTTCCGGGGGAAGTATGGTTGCAAAGCTGAAACTTAAAGGAATTGACGGAAGGGCACCACCAGGAGTGGAGCCTGCGGCTTAATTTGACTCAACACGGGAAACCTCACCAGGCCCGGACACCGGAAGGATTGACAGATTGATAGCTCTTTCTTGATTCGGTGGGTGGTGGTGCATGGCCGTTCTTAGTTGGTGGAGCGATTTGTCTGGTTAATTCCGATAACGAACGAGACTCTAGCCTGCTAAATAGACGTAACTTATGGTATCTCGAAGGCCCCCGGCTTCGGTCGGTGGGTTTTTACTACCAACGTACAAACAAATCTTCTTAGAGGAACAGGCGGCTTCTAGCCGCACGAGATTGAGCAATAACAGGTCTGTGATGCCCTTAGATGTTCTGGGCCGCACGCGCGCTACACTGAAGGAATCAGCGTGTTTTCCCTGGCCGAAAGGCCCGGGTAACCCGCTGAACCTCCTTCGTGCTAGGGATTGGGGCTTGCAATTATTCCCCATGAACGAGGAATTCCCAGTAAGCGCGAGTCATAAGCTCGCGTTGATTACGTCCCTGCCCTTTGTACACACCGCCCGTCGCTACTACCGATTGAATGATTTAGTGAGGTCTTCGGACTGGTGCGCGGCCAATGTGATAAGCATTGCCGATGTTACCGGGAAGATGACCAAACTTGATCATTTAGAGGAAGTAAAAGTCGTAACAAGGTTTCCGTAGGTGAACCTGCGGAAGGATCATTAACGATACGATACCAAAAGAATTTGACTTGAACACATATAAAAACTATGAAATATATATCACAATGGTCGGTAAGGAGCCGTACTCCTCCTGTATCGACGAAAGTATATACGACGTATTAACAAGCTATATACTTTAACAAACGAAAACGCCAGGGAGCTTGGCAACCTCCGTTGGCACGAATAGAAATATTCTTAAGGAGGAGACGACCCTCCAGCTACGGAATTATACGAAGAGAAGGTGGCACTCTCTCTCGATCATCGGGATGAAGAGATATATATATACAAGTATAAAAACGAAATGCGAATGAAACTTATTCGAGGCGCCTGCGTGAGGTCGTAAACAGAAAGACCCGCCGTCTCCGAATAAAACATATAACATATAATATATATATATATGAAATTCTAATAAAAGGGAACTCTAGCTTCGAAAGAGCCAACAAAAGTTAAGGCTCGATATCAAACGAAAAAATTACGATGGAAACCAGGTGTAAAGAGAAATGCAGTCGTGGCGCCTGCGAGAGGCCGTACACAGAAAGACCCGCCGTCACGATCTCGTATTTCGTATTTGCATCGTGGAAACCGTACAAACGAAATATAAAAGTCCATGCAAACTAATAAGAAAATCTCTAAAGTGCCTCGTGTCGGAGTGATCATGCTCGCCTATTCTCTTCTATGTTTCGTGGTCTGTGTTGCGTTTGTTCTCCTCCTAGCAACGGGACATATCGAAGACTCCTCTTTGGGATCGAACGAAGCGTCTAGAACGAGTCGACGAGAGCGAAAGAACTTGTAGCGAGTCGCGCAGAGCGAAAGGATACCGATATACATCTTCGAAGGTTCTCTTCGAAGATCCATGGATACCTTCTGCGTCGACTTCTCTCGTCTCTTTCATCGAAACTCTCGTCGTTCTCGAAACGTGCTTCCTACCCAAAGGGCGTGTGCTCTTCGTATGTCGTTTCGTTCGAAATAACGAAACCACGTGTAACATACTCGTGGATCGGGTAACCTAGAACGAAGACGCATCGCGTGGATGTTGGCCCGCTATGCGACGATGACCGATGATGATGATGATGATGATGATGATGATATGATGATGATGTCGATGTCGACGACGACGACGATGAAGACGATGTGTAGCAACGATTCGTAACTAGTCTAGCCGAAGTTCGTTCAGAGGGGAACGCCGCCGGCTTCGAAGCCTCGATGTCGTGAGTCGGACACCCGTGCCGTCGCTAGAGTTTTTCAAACTCTGCTTCTGGATATTGGGACGAAAGACCGCTCGAGGACGACGACAGCCGTGCGTGCGTATCCCATCGAATTTTTTTTACACCACCTGAACGAGACTAAAGTTTCGTCTAGTTGATCGTCTACCGTCGCATAATGTATATTATATACCGTTCAGAGGGGACCGGCTGTCTATCCTCGTTGTCGTGAGTCGGACACCCGTGCCGTCGCTAGAGTTTTTCAAACTCTGCTTCTGGATATCGGGACGAAAGACCGCGCGAGGACGACGGATGCGAGTCCCATCGAATTTTTGACTTACACACTACCTGAACGAGACTTAAAGTTTCATATTATATACCGTTCAGAGGGGACCGGCTGTCTATCCTCGTTGTCGTGAGTCGGACACCCGTGCCGTCGCTAGAGTTTTTCAAACTCTGCTTCTGGATATCGGGACGAAAGACCGCGCGAGGACGACGGATGCGAGTCCCATCGAATTTTTGACTTACACACTACCTGAACGAGACTTAAAGTTTCATATAATATACCGTTCAGAGGGGACCGGCTGTCTTTCCTCGTTGTCGTGAGTCGGACACCCGTGCCGTCGCTAGAGTTTTTCAAACTCTGCTTCTGGATATCGGGACGAAAGACCGCGCGAGGACGACGGATGCGAGTCCCATCGAATTTTTTATTTACACACTACCTGAACGAGACTTAAAGTTTCATCCAGTTTGTCGTCTATCATCGCATATATAATATACCGTTCAGAGGGGACCGGCTGTCTATCCTCGTTGTCGTGAGTCGGACACCCGTGCCGTCGCTAGAGTTTTTCAAACTCTGCTTCTGGATATCGGGACGAAAGACCGCGCGAGGACGACGGATGCGAGTCCCATCGAATTTTTGACTTACACACTACCTGAACGAGACTTAAAGTTTCATATAATATACCGTTCAGAGGGGACCGGCTGTCTTTCCTCGTTGTCGTGAGTCGGACACCCGTGCCGTCGCTAGAGTTTTTCAAACTCTGCTTCTGGATATCGGGACGAAAGACCGCGCGAGGACGACGGATGCGAGTCCCATCGAATTTTTGATTTACACACTACCTGAACGAGACTTAAAGTTTCATCCAGTTTGTCGTCTATCATCTCATATATAATATACCGTTCAGAGGGGACCGGCTGTCTATCCTCGTTGTCGTGAGTCGGACACCCGTGCCGTCGCTAGAGTTTTTCAAACTCTGCTTCTGGATGTTGGGACGAAAGACCGCGCGAGGACGATGGATGCGTGTCCCATCGAATTTTTGATTTACAAGACACACACTACCTGAACGAGACTAAAGTTTCATCGAGTTTATCATCGCATAACCCGTTCGGAGGGGACCGGCTGTCTATCCTCGTTGTCGTGAGTCGGACACCCGTGCCGTCGCTAGAGTTTTTCAAACTCTGCTTCTGGATATCGGGACGAAAGACCGCGCGAGGACGATGGCTGCGAGTCCCATCGAATTTTTGTTTTTTTTTTTTTTTTTTAAAGAAAAAACACCACCCGAACGGAGATGTGTTCTATCTTTCGTCGATTTTTCATGCTTTCAGTCGGTCGCGTGGTCGCCATCCGTTCGGAGGGGATCGCCGGCTTCGAAACCTCGATGTCGTGAGTCGGACACCCGTGCCGTCGCTAGAGTTTTTCAAACTCTGCTTCTGGATATTGGGACGAAAGACCGCTCGAGGCGGACGGCCGCGCGAATCCCATCGAATCTTTACTATCACCCGAACGATGGAGAGATGCACGCGCGCTGTTTCTTGAATAATTGGACGAGAGAGTAGAATCAAACACATATATAACATGGGCTAGCCACCGTGCTTACTCGTTCGCGAGATCGTGTGCTGTACAGAGGATTCAGAATCGGGTGTATATATCCCCGTCGTTTCCTGACGAACGGAGCTTCGATCTCGATGGTTGTTATATATCATAATGTACTTTACGCCCGGCCGGCGAACGCGCGTATCTTCGCGCGTTCGTCGTTTTCTTTTTTTTTCGAACGTTTTTGTGTCGTCAATCCTATGGCGACTTCTGCGCGTTCGATTCCCGTTGGTCGAACGTGACGGAACTCGGCTTCGCTAGAACCGAGAAGAGTACATTTGAGTATTGAACTGTTGTAAATTTATAAAAGATTACCCTGAACGGTGGATCACTTGGCTCGTGGGTCGATGAAGAACGCAGCTAATTGCGCGTCAACGTGTGAACTGCAGGACACATGAACATCGACATTTCGAACGCACATTGCGGTCCACGGATACAATTCCTGGACCACGCCTGGC
>NW_026099489.1:15000-25000 GCF_024542735.1 Bombus huntii
CGAGACGCACGAATAGAAAGCGATACGCCGCTGCAACTTTGTCGCGTGCCAGTAAAAAGCAATACGCCGCTGGACTTAGCCGCTCGTGCTACCGCTGCGCGCGCACCTCCGAATCAGCGGGTATGCGCCGGAGTAGGTAACACTCTCTTAAGGTACGCCGTTCTGCGCAGCTCGTCTTGCGCGCGCGCGCGCGCGCTTTTTCAAATATTTTTAAACGTTTTTTCGCGTTTTTTCCCGTTTCTTCGCGTTTTTTCCCGTTTTTTCCCGTTTTTTCCCGTTTTCCACGTTTTTTCCCGTTTCACGAGAGAGACGAAAACGAGGAAAATAATCGCGACAAATGCTCGCTCGCTGCGCTCGCTCGGACGAATATAGCCCAACCCAAAACCGATCCCGAGCGTTCGAACGAAGATTTCGATGAAATCGAAGAACGAACGCGAAAGGGATTGGTTTTGGGTTGGGCTATTTTTTTTTCGAGCGAGCGGAGCGAGCGAGCAACGCGTAAGAGCGTATCGTTGCGTCGCAGGGACTTTGAAATATTCGCCACTGTTCGAACGTTCGAGTCGAAATAACTCGAGAAAAAGCGTTATAACGCATCGAAATTATCAGTGAAATCGTTACGTATCGACGAAATCTAGTCGAAAGTAGCGATTTCACTTTATTTTTTTGAAAAATTTCATCCTCCGGACCAACGTGACTGGGACGTTGGAACTTAGAATTTTTTCGCACCGCTACGAAAAGGCCGAAAGATCCCCTCCAAATAACTCGTTAAAAAGTGTTATAACGTACGAATATTTTTCAAGAAATCGTTATAACTCGATAAAATACGTCGGGATTAAGCGTTTATATCGTCGGCAGACGGATATAAAAACGTTTGGACCGACACGACCGGTCGTTGGAACATAGAAAAATTCCGAGCCGGTACGTTGGGACTTAGAAAAATTCCGAGGGCGAAAAAGTTTTTTCGAGTTTATTCGTTAAAAAGCGTTACAAGGTATGAATTTTTTTGCATAAATCGACGTAACTCGACGAAATACGTCGGGATTAATGGTTTATTTCCGTCCGAGAACGATTTTTAAAAACGGACCTATGCGGCCGGTCGTTCGTACTTGGAAAATTTTCGGACCGAACACTCTTTTTCGATTAATTCGTTAAAAAGCGTTATAACGTACGAATATTTTTCAAGAAATCGTTATAACTCGATAAAATACGTCGGGATTAAGCGTTTATATCGTCGGCAGACGGATATAAAAACGTTTGGACCGACACGACCGGTCGTTGGAACATAGAAAAATTCCGAGCCGGTACGTTGGGACTTAGAAAAATTCCGAGGGCGAAAAAGTTTTTTCGAGTTTATTCGTTAAAAAGCGTTACAAGGTATGAATTTTTTTGCATAAATCGACGTAACTCGACGAAATACGTCGGGATTAATGGTTTATTTCCGTCCGAGAACGATTTTTAAAAACGGACCTATGCGGCCGGTCGTTCGTACTTAGAAAATTTTCGGACCGAACACTCTTTTTCGATTAATTCGTTAAAAAGCGTTATAACGTACGAATATTTTTCAAGAAATCGTTATAACTCGATAAAATACGTCGGGATTAAGCGTTTATATCGTCGGCAGACGGATATAAAAACGTTTGGACCGACACGACCGGTCGTTGGAACATAGAAAAATTCCGAGCCGGTACGTTGGGACTTAGAAAAATTCCGAGGGCGAAAAAGTTTTTTCGAGTTTATTCGTTAAAAAGCGTTACAAGGTATGAATTTTTTTGCATAAATCGACGTAACTCGACGAAATACGTCGGGATTAATGGTTTATTTCCGTCCGAGAACGATTTTTAAAAACGGACCTATGCGGCCGGTCGTTCGTACTTAGAAAATTTTCGGACCGAACACTCTTTTTCGATTAATTCGTTAAAAAGCGTTATAACGTACGAATATTTTTCAAGAAATCGTTATAACTCGATAAAATACGTCGGGATTAAGCGTTTATATCGTCGGCAGACGGATATAAAAACGTTTGGACCGACACGACCGGTCGTTGGAACATAGAAAAATTCCGAGCCGGTACGTTGGGACTTAGAAAAATTCCGAGGGCGAAAAAGTTTTTTCGAGTTTATTCGTTAAAAAGCGTTACAAGGTATGAATTTTTTTGCATAAATCGACGTAACTCGACGAAATACGTCGGGATTAATGGTTTATTTCCGTCCGAGAACGATTTTTAAAAACGGACCTATGCGGCCGGTCGTTCGTACTTAGAAAATTTTCGGACCGAACACTCTTTTTCGATTAATTCGTTAAAAAGCGTTATAACGTACGAATATTTTTCAAGAAATCGTTATAACTCGATAAAATACGTCGGGATTAAGCGTTTATATCGTCGGCAGACGGATATAAAAACGTTTGGACCGACACGACCGGTCGTTGGAACATAGAAAAATTCCGAGCCGGTACGTTGGGACTTAGAAAAATTCCGAGGGCGAAAAAGTTTTTTCGAGTTTATTCGTTAAAAAGCGTTACAAGGTATGAATTTTTTTGCATAAATCGACGTAACTCGACGAAATACGTCGGGATTAATGGTTTATTTCCGTCCGAGAACGATTTTTAAAAACGGACCTATGCGGCCGGTCGTTCGTACTTAGAAAATTTTCGGACCGAACACTCTTTTTCGATTAATTCGTTAAAAAGCGTTATAACGTACGAATATTTTTCAAGAAATCGTTATAACTCGATAAAATACGTCGGGATTAAGCGTTTATATCGTCGGCAGACGGATATAAAAACGTTTGGACCGACACGACCGGTCGTTGGAACATAGAAAAATTCCGAGCCGGTACGTTGGGACTTAGAAAAATTCCGAGGGCGAAAAAGTTTTTTCGAGTTTATTCGTTAAAAAGCGTTACAAGGTATGAATTTTTTTGCATAAATCGACGTAACTCGACGAAATACGTCGGGATTAATGGTTTATTTCCGTCCGAGAACGATTTTTAAAAACGGACCTATGCGGCCGGTCGTTCGTACTTAGAAAATTTTCGGACCGAACACTCTTTTTCGATTAATTCGTTAAAAAGCGTTATAACGTACGAATATTTTTCAAGAAATCGTTATAACTCGATAAAATACGTCGGGATTAAGCGTTTATATCGTCGGCAGACGGATATAAAAACGTTTGGACCGACACGACCGGTCGTTGGAACATAGAAAAATTCCGAGCCGGTACGTTGGGACTTAGAAAAATTCCGAGGGCGAAAAAGTTTTTTCGAGTTTATTCGTTAAAAAGCGTTACAAGGTATAAATTTTTTTACGGGAATCGTTCTATCTCTATTAAATACGTCGGGATTAAACATTTTTATCGATTTTTTCAAAAAATTAGCGTTCGTCGAACTGACACGACTGGGATATTTTTCTAATTTTTTCGTTAATTAACGTTACAAGGTATATATTTTTTTGCATATTTCTACTTATTTTAACGTATTGTAATTGATTATAAACTTATTTTTTGTCCGTATTCGATAAAAGAGTATGTTTACTGATGCAATTTTTCGGTGAAAAAAAAAATTAATTTTTTGGTAAAAATGCATTTCTATTATGTTAATAAAACGTCTGGTAATGTATTTCGATGGTTGGATATTGGCTTTGTATAGTAGTGATCGAGCGTTCGCGAGACTAAGTTCCAGCGTCCCTTCCGAACGGTACGTTGCTACGGAGGTTTTGCACCGTAAGCGCGCGGCCGCTAGCCCGGCCGGCGCCGGCCTTCCGGCTGGCGCTTTCGTATCTATAAGAGAGACGTCGAGCCGGACGGTTCGGTCGGAACAGCGTTGAGCGCGTGGCTATTCTACGGCCTCGGTTGAGAATTCAGTCACCGCTCCTCGAGTCTTAGTGTATTTTACGCTATTTCTCGACTGTTCCTCCGTTCTCGTTCTGGTTTTTTCTCTACACTGCTGCGCCGCGGGTCGCTGTCCTGGACGTAATGACCAAATATCGTGGCAAGGTTCCCCTGAGTCGGGAAGCTGGTGACCTGTGTGTACGTATTCTAACAAAAATTGTTAGATGCGTGTGTGCTTGTACTAACTGAGCATCGATTCATTCAAAAGAGTATAACCGTCTGCTTTCTATAAAAACTTCTGCTTTCGCAGAAGTATCCGATGAGGCGGTAGGAGCGTACTATCTTTGCGTAGTATGTCTTCTGCCGAAAATGTTCTACCGATTGAAAGAATATTCTTACGGTATGTCCAGCGCGACGCACTGGGATACGCGCTTGTTCGTTCAGCGTGAGGTGCGTATACGTGCTTTACCGCTAAGATATTCTAATAAGTCTTTTTACACGAAGACAGCATTATGGAAATGTTCCTTTAGAAGTACGATTCTAAACATTTTATATAAGACTATGAGAAAGAGAGAGAGAGAAGAGAGGAGGTGGAGTTGAGAATTACAAAGTGGCTGCGAGCGGCGTTCGAAGATTATTACTGAACTATGGGTGTATCTCGAACGTCGCTAGGAGATATATTTTATAGATATATCTATCTTAAGAACGAAAAGTCTCGTCGTACGGTGCTTACGTCCCACCTACGACACGAAGAGAACTTAAACGAAATTTATAAGAATTGTTATACGAATAAGATCCCTGGTTGATCCTGCCAGTAGTCATATGCTTGTCTCAAAGATTAAGCCATGCATGTCTCAGTACATGCCGCATTAAGGTGAAACCGCGAATGGCTCATTAAATCAGTTATGGTTTCTTAGATCATACCTACATTTACTTGGATAACTGTGGTAATTCTAGAGCTAATACATGCAAACAGATTCCGACCAGAGATGGTAGGAATGCTTTTATTAGATCAAAACCAATCGGTGGCGGATGGCTCGTCTGTCCGTCCATCGTTTGTTTTGGTGACTCTGAATAACTTTGTGCTGATCGCATGGTCATCTAGCACCGGCGACGCATCTTTCAAATGTCTGCCTTATCAACTGTCGATGGTAGGTTCTGCGCCTACCATGGTTGTAACGGGTAACGGGGAATCAGGGTTCGATTCCGGAGAGGGAGCCTGAGAAACAGCTACCACATCCAAGGAAGGCAGCAGGCGCGCAAATTACCCACTCCCGGCACGGGGAGGTAGTGACGAAAAATAACGATACGGGACTCATCCGAGGCCCCGTAATCGGAATGAGTACACTTTAAATCCTTTAACGAGGACCAATTGGAGGGCAAGTCTGGTGCCAGCAGCCGCGGTAATTCCAGCTCCAATAGCGTATATTAAAGTTGTTGCGGTTAAAAAGCTCGTAGTTGAATCTGTGTGTCACAGTGTCGGTTCACCGCTCGCGGTGTTTAACTGGCATTATGTGGTACGTCCTATCGGTGGGCTTAGCTCCTCGCGGGCGGTCCAACTAATATCCCATCGCGGTGCTCTTCACTGAGTGTCGAGGTGGGCCGATACGTTTACTTTGAACAAATTAGAGTGCTTAAAGCAGGCTACCTTCGCCTGAATACTGTGTGCATGGAATAATGGAATAGGACCTCGGTTCTATTTTGTTGGTTTTCGGAGCCCCGAGGTAATGATTAATAGGGACAGATGGGGGCATTCGTATTGCGACGTTAGAGGTGAAATTCTTGGATCGTCGCAAGACGGACAGAAGCGAAAGCATTTGCCAAAAATGTTTTCATTAATCAAGAACGAAAGTTAGAGGTTCGAAGGCGATCAGATACCGCCCTAGTTCTAACCATAAACGATGCCAGCCAGCGATCCGCCGAAGTTCCTCCGATGACTCGGCGGGCAGCTTCCGGGAAACCAAAGCTTTTGGGTTCCGGGGGAAGTATGGTTGCAAAGCTGAAACTTAAAGGAATTGACGGAAGGGCACCACCAGGAGTGGAGCCTGCGGCTTAATTTGACTCAACACGGGAAACCTCACCAGGCCCGGACACCGGAAGGATTGACAGATTGATAGCTCTTTCTTGATTCGGTGGGTGGTGGTGCATGGCCGTTCTTAGTTGGTGGAGCGATTTGTCTGGTTAATTCCGATAACGAACGAGACTCTAGCCTGCTAAATAGACGTAACTTATGGTATCTCGAAGGCCCCCGGCTTCGGTCGGTGGGTTTTTACTACCAACGTACAAACAAATCTTCTTAGAGGAACAGGCGGCTTCTAGCCGCACGAGATTGAGCAATAACAGGTCTGTGATGCCCTTAGATGTTCTGGGCCGCACGCGCGCTACACTGAAGGAATCAGCGTGTTTTCCCTGGCCGAAAGGCCCGGGTAACCCGCTGAACCTCCTTCGTGCTAGGGATTGGGGCTTGCAATTATTCCCCATGAACGAGGAATTCCCAGTAAGCGCGAGTCATAAGCTCGCGTTGATTACGTCCCTGCCCTTTGTACACACCGCCCGTCGCTACTACCGATTGAATGATTTAGTGAGGTCTTCGGACTGGTGCGCGGCCAATGTGATAAGCATTGCCGATGTTACCGGGAAGATGACCAAACTTGATCATTTAGAGGAAGTAAAAGTCGTAACAAGGTTTCCGTAGGTGAACCTGCGGAAGGATCATTAACGATACGATACCAAAAGAATTTGACTTGAACACATATAAAAACTATGAAATATATATCACAATGGTCGGTAAGGAGCCGTACTCCTCCTGTATCGACGAAAGTATATACGACGTATTAACAAGCTATATACTTTAACAAACGAAAACGCCAGGGAGCTTGGCAACCTCCGTTGGCACGAATAGAAATATTCTTAAGGAGGAGACGACCCTCCAGCTACGGAATTATACGAAGAGAAGGTGGCACTCTCTCTCGATCATCGGGATGAAGAGATATATATATACAAGTATAAAAACGAAATGCGAATGAAACTTATTCGAGGCGCCTGCGTGAGGTCGTAAACAGAAAGACCCGCCGTCTCCGAATAAAACATATAACATATAATATATATATATATGAAATTCTAATAAAAGGGAACTCTAGCTTCGAAAGAGCCAACAAAAGTTAAGGCTCGATATCAAACGAAAAAATTACGATGGAAACCAGGTGTAAAGAGAAATGCAGTCGTGGCGCCTGCGAGAGGCCGTACACAGAAAGACCCGCCGTCACGATCTCGTATTTCGTATTTGCATCGTGGAAACCGTACAAACGAAATATAAAAGTCCATGCAAACTAATAAGAAAATCTCTAAAGTGCCTCGTGTCGGAGTGATCATGCTCGCCTATTCTCTTCTATGTTTCGTGGTCTGTGTTGCGTTTGTTCTCCTCCTAGCAACGGGACATATCGAAGACTCCTCTTTGGGATCGAACGAAGCGTCTAGAACGAGTCGACGAGAGCGAAAGAACTTGTAGCGAGTCGCGCAGAGCGAAAGGATACCGATATACATCTTCGAAGGTTCTCTTCGAAGATCCATGGATACCTTCTGCGTCGACTTCTCTCGTCTCTTTCATCGAAACTCTCGTCGTTCTCGAAACGTGCTTCCTACCCAAAGGGCGTGTGCTCTTCGTATGTCGTTTCGTTCGAAATAACGAAACCACGTGTAACATACTCGTGGATCGGGTAACCTAGAACGAAGACGCATCGCGTGGATGTTGGCCCGCTATGCGACGATGACCGATGATGATGATGATGATGATGATGATGATATGATGATGATGTCGATGTCGACGACGACGACGATGAAGACGATGTGTAGCAACGATTCGTAACTAGTCTAGCCGAAGTTCGTTCAGAGGGGAACGCCGCCGGCTTCGAAGCCTCGATGTCGTGAGTCGGACACCCGTGCCGTCGCTAGAGTTTTTCAAACTCTGCTTCTGGATATTGGGACGAAAGACCGCTCGAGGACGACGACAGCCGTGCGTGCGTATCCCATCGAATTTTTTTTACACCACCTGAACGAGACTAAAGTTTCGTCTAGTTGATCGTCTACCGTCGCATAATGTATATTATATACCGTTCAGAGGGGACCGGCTGTCTATCCTCGTTGTCGTGAGTCGGACACCCGTGCCGTCGCTAGAGTTTTTCAAACTCTGCTTCTGGATATCGGGACGAAAGACCGCGCGAGGACGACGGATGCGAGTCCCATCGAATTTTTGACTTACACACTACCTGAACGAGACTTAAAGTTTCATATTATATACCGTTCAGAGGGGACCGGCTGTCTATCCTCGTTGTCGTGAGTCGGACACCCGTGCCGTCGCTAGAGTTTTTCAAACTCTGCTTCTGGATATCGGGACGAAAGACCGCGCGAGGACGACGGATGCGAGTCCCATCGAATTTTTGACTTACACACTACCTGAACGAGACTTAAAGTTTCATATAATATACCGTTCAGAGGGGACCGGCTGTCTTTCCTCGTTGTCGTGAGTCGGACACCCGTGCCGTCGCTAGAGTTTTTCAAACTCTGCTTCTGGATATCGGGACGAAAGACCGCGCGAGGACGACGGATGCGAGTCCCATCGAATTTTTTATTTACACACTACCTGAACGAGACTTAAAGTTTCATCCAGTTTGTCGTCTATCATCGCATATATAATATACCGTTCAGAGGGGACCGGCTGTCTATCCTCGTTGTCGTGAGTCGGACACCCGTGCCGTCGCTAGAGTTTTTCAAACTCTGCTTCTGGATATCGGGACGAAAGACCGCGCGAGGACGACGGATGCGAGTCCCATCGAATTTTTGACTTACACACTACCTGAACGAGACTTAAAGTTTCATATAATATACCGTTCAGAGGGGACCGGCTGTCTTTCCTCGTTGTCGTGAGTCGGACACCCGTGCCGTCGCTAGAGTTTTTCAAACTCTGCTTCTGGATATCGGGACGAAAGACCGCGCGAGGACGACGGATGCGAGTCCCATCGAATTTTTGATTTACACACTACCTGAACGAGACTTAAAGTTTCATCCAGTTTGTCGTCTATCATCTCATATATAATATACCGTTCAGAGGGGACCGGCTGTCTATCCTCGTTGTCGTGAGTCGGACACCCGTGCCGTCGCTAGAGTTTTTCAAACTCTGCTTCTGGATGTTGGGACGAAAGACCGCGCGAGGACGATGGATGCGTGTCCCATCGAATTTTTGATTTACAAGACACACACTACCTGAACGAGACTAAAGTTTCATCGAGTTTATCATCGCATAACCCGTTCGGAGGGGACCGGCTGTCTATCCTCGTTGTCGTGAGTCGGACACCCGTGCCGTCGCTAGAGTTTTTCAAACTCTGCTTCTGGATATCGGGACGAAAGACCGCGCGAGGACGATGGCTGCGAGTCCCATCGAATTTTTGTTTTTTTTTTTTTTTTTTAAAGAAAAAACACCACCCGAACGGAGATGTGTTCTATCTTTCGTCGATTTTTCATGCTTTCAGTCGGTCGCGTGGTCGCCATCCGTTCGGAGGGGATCGCCGGCTTCGAAACCTCGATGTCGTGAGTCGGACACCCGTGCCGTCGCTAGAGTTTTTCAAACTCTGCTTCTGGATATTGGGACGAAAGACCGCTCGAGGCGGACGGCCGCGCGAATCCCATCGAATCTTTACTATCACCCGAACGATGGAGAGATGCACGCGCGCTGTTTCTTGAATAATTGGACGAGAGAGTAGAATCAAACACATATATAACATGGGCTAGCCACCGTGCTTACTCGTTCGCGAGATCGTGTGCTGTACAGAGGATTCAGAATCGGGTGTATATATCCCCGTCGTTTCCTGACGAACGGAGCTTCGATCTCGATGGTTGTTATATATCATAATGTACTTTACGCCCGGCCGGCGAACGCGCGTATCTTCGCGCGTTCGTCGTTTTCTTTTTTTTTCGAACGTTTTTGTGTCGTCAATCCTATGGCGACTTCTGCGCGTTCGATTCCCGTTGGTCGAACGTGACGGAACTCGGCTTCGCTAGAACCGAGAAGAGTACATTTGAGTATTGAACTGTTGTAAATTTATAAAAGATTACCCTGAACGGTGGATCACTTGGCTCGTGGGTCGATGAAGAACGCAGCTAATTGCGCGTCAACGTGTG
>NW_026099490.1:0-20000 GCF_024542735.1 Bombus huntii
TAGTCTTTCGCCCCTATACCCAGTTCCGACGATCGATTTGCACGTCAGAATCGCTACGGACCTCCATCAGGGTTTCCCCTGACTTCGTCCTGACCAGGCATAGTTCACCATCTTTCGGGTCCCAACGTGTACGCTCTAGGTGCGCCTCTCCTCGCAATGAGAACGAGACGCCCCGGGAGTGCGAGGCCGCATAGTTGCGCGGCCCATCCTCCCTCCATCGACGCGAACGCCGATTTTCACTTTCATTTCGCCTTTAGGTTTCAAATGTCCCAATGACTCGCGCACATGTTAGACTCCTTGGTCCGTGTTTCAAGACGGGTCCTGAGAGTACCCAAAGCAATAGCGTCGCCGACCGGTAATTCGAGACTCGGCCAGTCCAAGAAATCCGCACTGCTAACAGCTGCCGCATACCCGAGCACGGAACGTAAGTCCGAGACTACGGAGTAAGGGCGAAGCTTGCGGCGGTCTAGACGCACACACATTCGAGAATGGATTGGTTGCGGCCCGATACCGTGAGTGTACCGTCGTGCGGTCGGCCGGGCGACCGAGGGTCTGACGCGTGCGCCGAAGCGACGCGACAGGCGCCCGCTCGGGCCGTAGACCGACACACAACGGGTCGCGACGTTCTACTAGGGGAGAAGTGCACGACTACGACACCGGTGCGTTCGACACCGAGGATGGCGTGCCCTCGCTAGTGAGCTCCCGAAGGCCCACCCGGAGCATCGCTCATCAACGGGAACCGGCGCCGTCGACGATGAATCTCCCCATTCGATCTTTTGGGTTTCTCAGGTTTACCCCTGAACGGTTTCACGTACTCTTGAACTCTCTCTTCAAAGTTCTTTTCAACTTTCCCTCACGGTACTTGTTCGCTATCGGTCTCGTGGTTGTATTTAGCCTTAGATGGAGTTTACCACCAACTTAGGGCTGCACTCTCAAGCAACCCGACTCTAAGGAGAGATCCTCCCGGGACGCGTTCCGGTCGCTACGGGCCTGGCACCCTCTGTGGGTACATGGCCCCATTCAAGATGGACTTGGACGCGGTTCGACGTCTCGGGTCAATCGGATCCTCCCGAACACTACATTTCCCAACGGCGGAACCGCGGGATTCAGTGCTGGGCTAATTCCTGTTCGCTCGCCGCTACTAAGGAAATCCTTGTTAGTTTCTTTTCCTCCGCTTAGTAATATGCTTAAATTCAGCGGGTGATCTCGCCTACTCTGAGGTCGCTTCAACGTCACGACGCGAAACGAAAATTCGTTCGTGTCGTGTTTTGCGTAGACTCGTAGAAAACGAAAGCTCGGAAAGATTCGGTGCGAGAGAAGGTGGTGTGTGTGTGTGTATTTCTCTGTGCGAAAATCGCCTCAAAGAGAAAAAAAATTCGAATAGAAGGAGAACACTCTCTATTCGATATACAATATATATGTATGTATGTATGTACGAGCGTTTTATGCATCTCGCCAAAGTGCCAAACTTCGTTCGTCGTATCATGTTCGAGCTAAGACTCACGCAAGACATCCGTGTAACGATCGTCCGGTTTTTAACGTCCGTCCTCTTTTTCTCCTACAGCCGTTTCTCTTCTCTCGACGATTCCAGCGGTTCCCGGTACGGGAACTCACGCAAGTGAAAAAGCGAGCGAGACGTACCGTCGGGTGGGTGTGTGTGTGTTCGGGGACTGGACGACCGGCGCGACGTTAGGATGCGCGGTCCAGCGATAGACGACGAAGAGGCATGGGATGACCAACACTCTCTTTTCTCTATTCTCGAAGCGTCGAATTGCCATAAAAAAAAAATCACACGCGCGCACGACATAGTCGTACGCGCGTGTATACCTCGTCTCTCTCAAAGTTTTTTTCTCGAGCCTCGCCAAAGGGGATCGTCTTCTTCCTCGTCTACGATCTCTCCGACGACGACGACCGTACGAACAACTTCGTAACGGACTCACATGCGCATCTTCCTCGGGTAGAAACGCTGCGGAAAACACCTCGAGCTTGTAGTTACAGCAGCACCCGTGTATAGCCGATCTTAGACACACGCTAGTTCGCACACGCGTTACATATATAATATGTAAGATTTCCGACGAACGTGGCTTTTCGGGAGCCAGGCGCGCGGGCAGAGAGATACACGACGACGGGGAAAATTCGTCCCGATACGAGTACGTGTACTCTCCGATCTCCGCGCGACGCTGGGGATCATACCTCCCTAAGTCGTCAGAGCGCTCGAAGAAATCTCGCGTGTGCGTTCCCGGATCTACGGCTGATACTTTCGGGGCTTGTAAAAAAGCACAGAGCGTGTAAAACGCAACGACGACCCATCGATGCGACGGTCCTCGTTGTTGTCAGTCGCTTTCGCGAAGAGACGGAGTGGGCATTCGATCCCTGGGGCTGTACGAGAGTCTTAAGAAAAGACGGTAGATTATGGCAAAGTTTCGCACGCCATCGAGTTTAGGTTTTTTTTTTGGTTCTCTCTTCTCTCCTCTCTCGACCGAGTTCCCATATTTGCTTTCTCTCTCAGTCTCGCCAAATATAATATTCTTTTAAGACGACGTCGGGGGCGCGGACCTTCGTGCGTCGAACACCGGCAAACGTAGCATATATCGCCTGATATGAAAAAAAAAATCGGTCACGAGGAGAACACTACGAGTATATACGTTCGATAACCGATACACGAAGCGGTGCATAAGCGGGCGGTCGCCCTCGTAAGGACGACTCACGACGCCGCGAGCACTCACGCAGGTCCGTGACCGGTTCTCTCCGCTCTTATTCGTATCCCTTCGTATACCTTCGTCCGACTCTGAAACGTTCTCTTATAATTTTTAAGAAGAACGACGGCGGGTTGTCAAGGCAAGAAGGGACAGAGAGAGACAGAGGTAGAGTTTCGTAGTCTCCCGTGAACACGATAGATTATATATCGAGCATGCGTACGACTTGCACGGTCTCTGCACGACCGCGACGAACGCCGACGAGCGTCCAACAATCGCTCGTACGTCGCGTATGTTCTCTCCGTCCGCTCTTATTCGTATCCTCGTTCTTGTACCTTCGTCCGACTCTGAAACGTTCTCTTATATAAAGAAGAACGACGGCGGGTTGTTAAGGCAAGAAGGGACAGAGAGAGACAGATACGGAGAGTAACGATACGCAACGCAAGCAGTCTTAGGTTTACGTGAGCAACCCTCAGCCAGGCGTGGTCCAGGAATTGTATCCGTGGACCGCAATGTGCGTTCGAAATGTCGATGTTCATGTGTCCTGCAGTTCACACGTTGACGCGCAATTAGCTGCGTTCTTCATCGACCCACGAGCCAAGTGATCCACCGTTCAGGGTAATCTTTTATAAATTTACAACAGTTCAATACTCAAATGTACTCTTCTCGGTTCTAGCGAAGCCGAGTTCCGTCACGTTCGACCAACGGGAATCGAACGCGCAGAAGTCGCCATAGGATTGACGACACAAAAACGTTCGAAAAAAAAAAGAAAACGACGAACGCGCGAAGATACGCGCGTTCGCCGGCCGGGCGTAAAGTACATTATGATATATAACAACCATCGAGATCGAAGCTCCGTTCGTCAGGAAACGACGGGGATATATACACCCGATTCTGAATCCTCTGTACAGCACACGATCTCGCGAACGAGTAAGCACGGTGGCTAGCCCATGTTATATATGTGTTTGATTCTACTCTCTCGTCCAATTATTCAAGAAACAGCGCGCGTGCATCTCTCCATCGTTCGGGTGATAGTAAAGATTCGATGGGATTCGCGCGGCCGTCCGCCTCGAGCGGTCTTTCGTCCCAATATCCAGAAGCAGAGTTTGAAAAACTCTAGCGACGGCACGGGTGTCCGACTCACGACATCGAGGTTTCGAAGCCGGCGATCCCCTCCGAACGGATGGCGACCACGCGACCGACTGAAAGCATGAAAAATCGACGAAAGATAGAACACATCTCCGTTCGGGTGGTGTTTTTTTTTTTAAAAAAAAAAAAAACAAAAATTCGATGGGACTCGCAGCCATCGTCCTCGCGCGGTCTTTCGTCCCGATATCCAGAAGCAGAGTTTGAAAAACTCTAGCGACGGCACGGGTGTCCGACTCACGACAACGAGGATAGACAGCCGGTCCCCTCCGAACGGGTTATGCGACGATAAACTCGATGAAACTTTAGTCTCGTTCAGGTAGTGTGTGTCTTGTAAATCAAAAATTCGATGGGACTCGCATCCATCGTCCTCGCGCGGTCTTTCGTCCCAACATCCAGAAGCAGAGTTTGAAAAACTCTAGCGACGGCACGGGTGTCCGACTCACGACAACGAGGATAGACAGCCGGTCCCCTCTGAACGGTATATTATATATGAGATGATAGACGACAAACTGGATGAAACTTTAAGTCTCGTTCAGGTAGTGTGTAAATCAAAAATTCGATGGGACTCGCATCCGTCGTCCTCGCGCGGTCTTTCGTCCCGATATCCAGAAGCAGAGTTTGAAAAACTCTAGCGACGGCACGGGTGTCCGACTCACGACAACGAGGAAAGACAGCCGGTCCCCTCTGAACGGTATATAATATGAAACTTTAAGTCTCGTTCAGGTAGTGTGTAAGTCAAAAATTCGATGGGACTCGCATCCGTCGTCCTCGCGCGGTCTTTCGTCCCGATATCCAGAAGCAGAGTTTGAAAAACTCTAGCGACGGCACGGGTGTCCGACTCACGACAACGAGGATAGACAGCCGGTCCCCTCTGAACGGTATATTATATATGCGATGATAGACGACAAACTGGATGAAACTTTAAGTCTCGTTCAGGTAGTGTGTAAATAAAAAATTCGATGGGACTCGCATCCGTCGTCCTCGCGCGGTCTTTCGTCCCGATATCCAGAAGCAGAGTTTGAAAAACTCTAGCGACGGCACGGGTGTCCGACTCACGACAACGAGGAAAGACAGCCGGTCCCCTCTGAACGGTATATTATATGAAACTTTAAGTCTCGTTCAGGTAGTGTGTAAGTCAAAAATTCGATGGGACTCGCATCCGTCGTCCTCGCGCGGTCTTTCGTCCCGATATCCAGAAGCAGAGTTTGAAAAACTCTAGCGACGGCACGGGTGTCCGACTCACGACAACGAGGATAGACAGCCGGTCCCCTCTGAACGGTATATAATATGAAACTTTAAGTCTCGTTCAGGTAGTGTGTAAGTCAAAAATTCGATGGGACTCGCATCCGTCGTCCTCGCGCGGTCTTTCGTCCCGATATCCAGAAGCAGAGTTTGAAAAACTCTAGCGACGGCACGGGTGTCCGACTCACGACAACGAGGATAGACAGCCGGTCCCCTCTGAACGGTATATAATATGAAACTTTAAGTCTCGTTCAGGTAGTGTGTAAGTCAAAAATTCGATGGGACTCGCATCCGTCGTCCTCGCGCGGTCTTTCGTCCCGATATCCAGAAGCAGAGTTTGAAAAACTCTAGCGACGGCACGGGTGTCCGACTCACGACAACGAGGATAGACAGCCGGTCCCCTCTGAACGGTATATAATATACATTATGCGACGGTAGACGATCAACTAGACGAAACTTTAGTCTCGTTCAGGTGGTGTAAAAAAAATTCGATGGGATACGCACGCACGGCTGTCGTCGTCCTCGAGCGGTCTTTCGTCCCAATATCCAGAAGCAGAGTTTGAAAAACTCTAGCGACGGCACGGGTGTCCGACTCACGACATCGAGGCTTCGAAGCCGGCGGCGTTCCCCTCTGAACGAACTTCGGCTAGACTAGTTACGAATCGTTGCTACACATCGTCTTCATCGTCGTCGTCGTCGACATCGACATCATCATCATATCATCATCATCATCATCATCATCGGTCATCGTCGCATAGCGGGCCAACATCCACGCGATGCGTCTTCGTTCTAGGTTACCCGATCCACGAGTATGTTACACGTGGTTTCGTTATTTCGAACGAAACGACATACGAAGAGCACACGCCCTTTGGGTAGGAAGCACGTTTCGAGAACGACGAGAGTTTCGATGAAAGAGACGAGAGAAGTCGACGCAGAAGGTATCCATGGATCTTCGAAGAGAACCTTCGAAGATGTATATCGGTATCCTTTCGCTCTGCGCGACTCGCTACAAGTTCTTTCGCTCTCGTCGACTCGTTCTAGACGCTTCGTTCGATCCCAAAGAGGAGTCTTCGATATGTCCCGTTGCTAGGAGGAGAACAAACGCAACACAGACCACGAAACATAGAAGAGAATAGGCGAGCATGATCACTCCGACACGAGGCACTTTAGAGATTTTCTTATTAGTTTGCATGGACTTTTATATTTCGTTTGTACGGTTTCCACGATGCAAATACGAAATACGAGATCGTGACGGCGGGTCTTTCTGTGTACGGCCTCTCGCAGGCGCCACGACTGCATTTCTCTTTACACCTGGTTTCCATCGTAATTTTTTCGTTTGATATCGAGCCTTAACTTTTGTTGGCTCTTTCGAAGCTAGAGTTCCCTTTTATTAGAATTTCATATATATATATATTATATGTTATATGTTTTATTCGGAGACGGCGGGTCTTTCTGTTTACGACCTCACGCAGGCGCCTCGAATAAGTTTCATTCGCATTTCGTTTTTATACTTGTATATATATATCTCTTCATCCCGATGATCGAGAGAGAGTGCCACCTTCTCTTCGTATAATTCCGTAGCTGGAGGGTCGTCTCCTCCTTAAGAATATTTCTATTCGTGCCAACGGAGGTTGCCAAGCTCCCTGGCGTTTTCGTTTGTTAAAGTATATAGCTTGTTAATACGTCGTATATACTTTCGTCGATACAGGAGGAGTACGGCTCCTTACCGACCATTGTGATATATATTTCATAGTTTTTATATGTGTTCAAGTCAAATTCTTTTGGTATCGTATCGTTAATGATCCTTCCGCAGGTTCACCTACGGAAACCTTGTTACGACTTTTACTTCCTCTAAATGATCAAGTTTGGTCATCTTCCCGGTAACATCGGCAATGCTTATCACATTGGCCGCGCACCAGTCCGAAGACCTCACTAAATCATTCAATCGGTAGTAGCGACGGGCGGTGTGTACAAAGGGCAGGGACGTAATCAACGCGAGCTTATGACTCGCGCTTACTGGGAATTCCTCGTTCATGGGGAATAATTGCAAGCCCCAATCCCTAGCACGAAGGAGGTTCAGCGGGTTACCCGGGCCTTTCGGCCAGGGAAAACACGCTGATTCCTTCAGTGTAGCGCGCGTGCGGCCCAGAACATCTAAGGGCATCACAGACCTGTTATTGCTCAATCTCGTGCGGCTAGAAGCCGCCTGTTCCTCTAAGAAGATTTGTTTGTACGTTGGTAGTAAAAACCCACCGACCGAAGCCGGGGGCCTTCGAGATACCATAAGTTACGTCTATTTAGCAGGCTAGAGTCTCGTTCGTTATCGGAATTAACCAGACAAATCGCTCCACCAACTAAGAACGGCCATGCACCACCACCCACCGAATCAAGAAAGAGCTATCAATCTGTCAATCCTTCCGGTGTCCGGGCCTGGTGAGGTTTCCCGTGTTGAGTCAAATTAAGCCGCAGGCTCCACTCCTGGTGGTGCCCTTCCGTCAATTCCTTTAAGTTTCAGCTTTGCAACCATACTTCCCCCGGAACCCAAAAGCTTTGGTTTCCCGGAAGCTGCCCGCCGAGTCATCGGAGGAACTTCGGCGGATCGCTGGCTGGCATCGTTTATGGTTAGAACTAGGGCGGTATCTGATCGCCTTCGAACCTCTAACTTTCGTTCTTGATTAATGAAAACATTTTTGGCAAATGCTTTCGCTTCTGTCCGTCTTGCGACGATCCAAGAATTTCACCTCTAACGTCGCAATACGAATGCCCCCATCTGTCCCTATTAATCATTACCTCGGGGCTCCGAAAACCAACAAAATAGAACCGAGGTCCTATTCCATTATTCCATGCACACAGTATTCAGGCGAAGGTAGCCTGCTTTAAGCACTCTAATTTGTTCAAAGTAAACGTATCGGCCCACCTCGACACTCAGTGAAGAGCACCGCGATGGGATATTAGTTGGACCGCCCGCGAGGAGCTAAGCCCACCGATAGGACGTACCACATAATGCCAGTTAAACACCGCGAGCGGTGAACCGACACTGTGACACACAGATTCAACTACGAGCTTTTTAACCGCAACAACTTTAATATACGCTATTGGAGCTGGAATTACCGCGGCTGCTGGCACCAGACTTGCCCTCCAATTGGTCCTCGTTAAAGGATTTAAAGTGTACTCATTCCGATTACGGGGCCTCGGATGAGTCCCGTATCGTTATTTTTCGTCACTACCTCCCCGTGCCGGGAGTGGGTAATTTGCGCGCCTGCTGCCTTCCTTGGATGTGGTAGCTGTTTCTCAGGCTCCCTCTCCGGAATCGAACCCTGATTCCCCGTTACCCGTTACAACCATGGTAGGCGCAGAACCTACCATCGACAGTTGATAAGGCAGACATTTGAAAGATGCGTCGCCGGTGCTAGATGACCATGCGATCAGCACAAAGTTATTCAGAGTCACCAAAACAAACGATGGACGGACAGACGAGCCATCCGCCACCGATTGGTTTTGATCTAATAAAAGCATTCCTACCATCTCTGGTCGGAATCTGTTTGCATGTATTAGCTCTAGAATTACCACAGTTATCCAAGTAAATGTAGGTATGATCTAAGAAACCATAACTGATTTAATGAGCCATTCGCGGTTTCACCTTAATGCGGCATGTACTGAGACATGCATGGCTTAATCTTTGAGACAAGCATATGACTACTGGCAGGATCAACCAGGGATCTTATTCGTATAACAATTCTTATAAATTTCGTTTAAGTTCTCTTCGTGTCGTAGGTGGGACGTAAGCACCGTACGACGAGACTTTTCGTTCTTAAGATAGATATATCTATAAAATATATCTCCTAGCGACGTTCGAGATACACCCATAGTTCAGTAATAATCTTCGAACGCCGCTCGCAGCCACTTTGTAATTCTCAACTCCACCTCCTCTCTTCTCTCTCTCTCTTTCTCATAGTCTTATATAAAATGTTTAGAATCGTACTTCTAAAGGAACATTTCCATAATGCTGTCTTCGTGTAAAAAGACTTATTAGAATATCTTAGCGGTAAAGCACGTATACGCACCTCACGCTGAACGAACAAGCGCGTATCCCAGTGCGTCGCGCTGGACATACCGTAAGAATATTCTTTCAATCGGTAGAACATTTTCGGCAGAAGACATACTACGCAAAGATAGTACGCTCCTACCGCCTCATCGGATACTTCTGCGAAAGCAGAAGTTTTTATAGAAAGCAGACGGTTATACTCTTTTGAATGAATCGATGCTCAGTTAGTACAAGCACACACGCATCTAACAATTTTTGTTAGAATACGTACACACAGGTCACCAGCTTCCCGACTCAGGGGAACCTTGCCACGATATTTGGTCATTACGTCCAGGACAGCGACCCGCGGCGCAGCAGTGTAGAGAAAAAACCAGAACGAGAACGGAGGAACAGTCGAGAAATAGCGTAAAATACACTAAGACTCGAGGAGCGGTGACTGAATTCTCAACCGAGGCCGTAGAATAGCCACGCGCTCAACGCTGTTCCGACCGAACCGTCCGGCTCGACGTCTCTCTTATAGATACGAAAGCGCCAGCCGGAAGGCCGGCGCCGGCCGGGCTAGCGGCCGCGCGCTTACGGTGCAAAACCTCCGTAGCAACGTACCGTTCGGAAGGGACGCTGGAACTTAGTCTCGCGAACGCTCGATCACTACTATACAAAGCCAATATCCAACCATCGAAATACATTACCAGACGTTTTATTAACATAATAGAAATGCATTTTTACCAAAAAATTAATTTTTTTTTTCACCGAAAAATTGCATCAGTAAACATACTCTTTTATCGAATACGGACAAAAAATAAGTTTATAATCAATTACAATACGTTAAAATAAGTAGAAATATGCAAAAAAATATATACCTTGTAACGTTAATTAACGAAAAAATTAGAAAAATATCCCAGTCGTGTCAGTTCGACGAACGCTAATTTTTTGAAAAAATCGATAAAAATGTTTAATCCCGACGTATTTAATAGAGATAGAACGATTCCCGTAAAAAAATTTATACCTTGTAACGCTTTTTAACGAATAAACTCGAAAAAACTTTTTCGCCCTCGGAATTTTTCTAAGTCCCAACGTACCGGCTCGGAATTTTTCTATGTTCCAACGACCGGTCGTGTCGGTCCAAACGTTTTTATATCCGTCTGCCGACGATATAAACGCTTAATCCCGACGTATTTTATCGAGTTATAACGATTTCTTGAAAAATATTCGTACGTTATAACGCTTTTTAACGAATTAATCGAAAAAGAGTGTTCGGTCCGAAAATTTTCTAAGTACGAACGACCGGCCGCATAGGTCCGTTTTTAAAAATCGTTCTCGGACGGAAATAAACCATTAATCCCGACGTATTTCGTCGAGTTACGTCGATTTATGCAAAAAAATTCATACCTTGTAACGCTTTTTAACGAATAAACTCGAAAAAACTTTTTCGCCCTCGGAATTTTTCTAAGTCCCAACGTACCGGCTCGGAATTTTTCTATGTTCCAACGACCGGTCGTGTCGGTCCAAACGTTTTTATATCCGTCTGCCGACGATATAAACGCTTAATCCCGACGTATTTTATCGAGTTATAACGATTTCTTGAAAAATATTCGTACGTTATAACGCTTTTTAACGAATTAATCGAAAAAGAGTGTTCGGTCCGAAAATTTTCTAAGTACGAACGACCGGCCGCATAGGTCCGTTTTTAAAAATCGTTCTCGGACGGAAATAAACCATTAATCCCGACGTATTTCGTCGAGTTACGTCGATTTATGCAAAAAAATTCATACCTTGTAACGCTTTTTAACGAATAAACTCGAAAAAACTTTTTCGCCCTCGGAATTTTTCTAAGTCCCAACGTACCGGCTCGGAATTTTTCTATGTTCCAACGACCGGTCGTGTCGGTCCAAACGTTTTTATATCCGTCTGCCGACGATATAAACGCTTAATCCCGACGTATTTTATCGAGTTATAACGATTTCTTGAAAAATATTCGTACGTTATAACGCTTTTTAACGAATTAATCGAAAAAGAGTGTTCGGTCCGAAAATTTTCTAAGTACGAACGACCGGCCGCATAGGTCCGTTTTTAAAAATCGTTCTCGGACGGAAATAAACCATTAATCCCGACGTATTTCGTCGAGTTACGTCGATTTATGCAAAAAAATTCATACCTTGTAACGCTTTTTAACGAATAAACTCGAAAAAACTTTTTCGCCCTCGGAATTTTTCTAAGTCCCAACGTACCGGCTCGGAATTTTTCTATGTTCCAACGACCGGTCGTGTCGGTCCAAACGTTTTTATATCCGTCTGCCGACGATACAAACGCTTAATCCCGACGTATTTTATCGAGTTATAACGATTTCTTGAAAAATATTCGTACGTTATAACGCTTTTTAACGAATTAATCGAAAAAGAGTGTTCGGTCCGAAAATTTTCTAAGTACGAACGACCGGCCGCATAGGTCCGTTTTTAAAAATCGTTCTCGGACGGAAATAAACCATTAATCCCGACGTATTTCGTCGAGTTACGTCGATTTATGCAAAAAAATTCATACCTTGTAACGCTTTTTAACGAATAAACTCGAAAAAACTTTTTCGCCCTCGGAATTTTTCTAAGTCCCAACGTACCGGCTCGGAATTTTTCTATGTTCCAACGACCGGTCGTGTCGGTCCAAACGTTTTTATATCCGTCTGCCGACGATATAAACGCTTAATCCCGACGTATTTTATCGAGTTATAACGATTTCTTGAAAAATATTCGTACGTTATAACGCTTTTTAACGAATTAATCGAAAAAGAGTGTTCGGTCCGAAAATTTTCTAAGTACGAACGACCGGCCGCATAGGTCCGTTTTTAAAAATCGTTCTCGGACGGAAATAAACCATTAATCCCGACGTATTTCGTCGAGTTACGTCGATTTATGCAAAAAAATTCATACCTTGTAACGCTTTTTAACGAATAAACTCGAAAAAACTTTTTCGCCCTCGGAATTTTTCTAAGTCCCAACGTACCGGCTCGGAATTTTTCTATGTTCCAACGACCGGTCGTGTCGGTCCAAACGTTTTTATATCCGTCTGCCGACGATATAAACGCTTAATCCCGACGTATTTTATCGAGTTATAACGATTTCTTGAAAAATATTCGTACGTTATAACGCTTTTTAACGAATTAATCGAAAAAGAGTGTTCGGTCCGAAAATTTTCTAAGTACGAACGACCGGCCGCATAGGTCCGTTTTTAAAAATCGTTCTCGGACGGAAATAAACCATTAATCCCGACGTATTTCGTCGAGTTACGTCGATTTATGCAAAAAAATTCATACCTTGTAACGCTTTTTAACGAATAAACTCGAAAAAACTTTTTCGCCCTCGGAATTTTTCTAAGTCCCAACGTACCGGCTCGGAATTTTTCTATGTTCCAACGACCGGTCGTGTCGGTCCAAACGTTTTTATATCCGTCTGCCGACGATATAAACGCTTAATCCCGACGTATTTTATCGAGTTATAACGATTTCTTGAAAAATATTCGTACGTTATAACGCTTTTTAACGAATTAATCGAAAAAGAGTGTTCGGTCCGAAAATTTTCTAAGTACGAACGACCGGCCGCATAGGTCCGTTTTTAAAAATCGTTCTCGGACGGAAATAAACCATTAATCCCGACGTATTTCGTCGAGTTACGTCGATTTATGCAAAAAAATTCATACCTTGTAACGCTTTTTAACGAATAAACTCGAAAAAACTTTTTCGCCCTCGGAATTTTTCTAAGTCCCAACGTACCGGCTCGGAATTTTTCTATGTTCCAACGACCGGTCGTGTCGGTCCAAACGTTTTTATATCCGTCTGCCGACGATACAAACGCTTAATCCCGACGTATTTTATCGAGTTATAACGATTTCTTGAAAAATATTCGTACGTTATAACGCTTTTTAACGAATTAATCGAAAAAGAGTGTTCGGTCCGAAAATTTTCTAAGTACGAACGACCGGCCGCATAGGTCCGTTTTTAAAAATCGTTCTCGGACGGAAATAAACCATTAATCCCGACGTATTTCGTCGAGTTACGTCGATTTATGCAAAAAAATTCATACCTTGTAACGCTTTTTAACGAATAAACTCGAAAAAACTTTTTCGCCCTCGGAATTTTTCTAAGTCCCAACGTACCGGCTCGGAATTTTTCTATGTTCCAACGACCGGTCGTGTCGGTCCAAACGTTTTTATATCCGTCTGCCGACGATATAAACGCTTAATCCCGACGTATTTTATCGAGTTATAACGATTTCTTGAAAAATATTCGTACGTTATAACGCTTTTTAACGAATTAATCGAAAAAGAGTGTTCGGTCCGAAAATTTTCTAAGTACGAACGACCGGCCGCATAGGTCCGTTTTTAAAAATCGTTCTCGGACGGAAATAAACCATTAATCCCGACGTATTTCGTCGAGTTACGTCGATTTATGCAAAAAAATTCATACCTTGTAACGCTTTTTAACGAATAAACTCGAAAAAACTTTTTCGCCCTCGGAATTTTTCTAAGTCCCAACGTACCGGCTCGGAATTTTTCTATGTTCCAACGACCGGTCGTGTCGGTCCAAACGTTTTTATATCCGTCTGCCGACGATATAAACGCTTAATCCCGACGTATTTTATCGAGTTATAACGATTTCTTGAAAAATATTCGTACGTTATAACGCTTTTTAACGAATTAATCGAAAAAGAGTGTTCGGTCCGAAAATTTTCTAAGTACGAACGACCGGCCGCATAGGTCCGTTTTTAAAAATCGTTCTCGGACGGAAATAAACCATTAATCCCGACGTATTTCGTCGAGTTACGTCGATTTATGCAAAAAAATTCATACCTTGTAACGCTTTTTAACGAATAAACTCGAAAAAACTTTTTCGCCCTCGGAATTTTTCTAAGTCCCAACGTACCGGCTCGGAATTTTTCTATGTTCCAACGACCGGTCGTGTCGGTCCAAACGTTTTTATATCCGTCTGCCGACGATATAAACGCTTAATCCCGACGTATTTTATCGAGTTATAACGATTTCTTGAAAAATATTCGTACGTTATAACGCTTTTTAACGAATTAATCGAAAAAGAGTGTTCGGTCCGAAAATTTTCTAAGTACGAACGACCGGCCGCATAGGTCCGTTTTTAAAAATCGTTCTCGGACGGAAATAAACCATTAATCCCGACGTATTTCGTCGAGTTATAACGATTTCTTGTAAAATATTCATACCTTCTAACACTTTTTAACGAGTTATTTGGAGGGGATCTTTCGGCCTTTTCGTAGCGGTGCGAAAAAATTCTAAGTTCCAACGTCCCGGTCACGTTGGTCCGGAGGGTGAAATTTTTTAAAAAAATAAAGTGAAATCGCTACTTTCGACTAGATTTCGTCGAAACGTAACGATTTCACGCAAAATTTCGATACGTTATAACGCTTTTTAGCGAGTTATTTCGAGTTGAACTTTCGGTACTTTCGTAACGGGGCGAAAAAATTCTAAGTTCCAACGTCCCGGTCACGTTGGTCCGGAGGGTGAAATTTTTTAAAAAAATAAAGTGAAATCGCTACTTTCGACTAGATTTCGTCGATACGTAACGATTTCACGCAAAATTTCGATACGTTATAACGCTTTTTAGCGAGTTATTTCGAGTTGAACTTTCGGTACTTTCGTAACGGGGCGAAAAAATTCTAAGTTCCAACGTCCCGGTCAGGTTGGTCCGGAGGACGAAATTTTTTAAAAAAATAAAGTGAAATCGCTACTTTCGACTAGATTTCGTCGAAACGTAACGATTTCACGCAAAATTTCGATACGTTATAACGCTTTTTGGCGAGTTATTTCGAGTTGAACTTTCGGCCTTTTCGTAGCGGTGCGAAAAAATTCTAAGTTCCAACGTCCCGGTCACGTTGGTCCGGTGGACGAAATTTTTTAAAAAAATAAAGTGAAATCGCTACTTTCGACTAGATTTCGTCGAAACGTAACGATTTCATACAAAAGTTCGATACGTTATAACGCTTTTTGGCGAGTTATTTCGAGTTGAACTTTCGGTACTTTCGTAACGGGGCGAAAAAATTCTAAGTTCCAACGTCCCGGTCACGTTGGTCCGGAGGACGAAATTTTTTAAAAAAATAAAGTGAAATCGTTACGTTCGACTAGATTTCGTCGATACGTAACGATTTCACGCAAAATTTCTATACCTTATAACGCTTTTTCCCGAGTTATTTCGAGTTGAACTTTCGGTACTTTCGTAACGGTGCGAAAAAATTCTAAGTTCCAACGTCCCGGTCACGTTGGTCCGGAGGACGAAATTTTTTAAAAAAATAAAGTGAAATCGCTACTTTCGACTAGATTTCGTCGATACGTAACGATTTCACTGATAATTTCGATGCGTCATAACGCTTTTTCTCGAGTTATTTCGAGTTGAACTTTCGGTACTTTCGTAACGGGGCGAAAAAATTCTAAGTTCCAACGTCCCGGTCAGGTTGGTCCGGAGGACGAAATTTTTTAAAAAAATAAAGTGAAATCGCTACTTTCGACTAGATTTCGTCGAAACGTAACGATTTCACGCAAAATTTCGATACGTTATAACGCTTTTTAGCGAGTTATTTCGAGTTGAACTTTCGGTACTTTCGTAACGGGGCGAAAAAATTCTAAGTTCCAACGTCCCGGTCACGTTGGTCCGGAGGATGAAATTTTTTAAAAAAATAAAGTGAAATCGCTACTTTCGACTAGATTTCGTCGAAACGTAACGATTTCACGCAAAATTTCGATACGTTATAACGCTTTTTAGCGAGTTATTTCGAGTTGAACTTTCGGTACTTTCGTAACGGGGCGAAAAAATTCTAAGTTCCAACGTCCCGGTCACGTTGGTCCGGAGGATGAAATTTTTTAAAAAAATAAAGTGAAATCGCTACTTTCGACTAGATTTCGTCGAAACGTAACGATTTCACGCAAAATTTCGATACGTTATAACGCTTTTTAGCGAGTTATTTCGAGTTGAACTTTCGGTACTTTCGTAACGGGGCGAAAAAATTCTAAGTTCCAACGTCCCGGTCACGTTGGTCCGGAGGATGAAATTTTTTAAAAAAATAAAGTGAAATCGCTACTTTCGACTAGATTTCGTCGATACGTAACGATTTCACTGATAATTTCGATGCGTTATAACGCTTTTTCTCGAGTTATTTCGACTCGAACGTTCGAACAGTGGCGAATATTTCAAAGTCCCTGCGACGCAACGATACGCTCTTACGCGTTGCTCGCTCGCTCCGCTCGCTCGAAAAAAAAATAGCCCAACCCAAAACCAATCCCTTTCGCGTTCGTTCTTCGATTTCATCGAAATCTTCGTTCGAACGCTCGGGATCGGTTTTGGGTTGGGCTATATTCGTCCGAGCGAGCGCAGCGAGCGAGCATTTGTCGCGATTATTTTCCTCGTTTTCGTCTCTCTCGTGAAACGGGAAAAAACGTGGAAAACGGGAAAAAACGGGAAAAAACGGGAAAAAACGCGAAGAAACGGGAAAAAACGCGAAAAAACGTTTAAAAATATTTGAAAAAGCGCGCGCGCGCGCGCGCAAGACGAGCTGCGCAGAACGGCGTACCTTAAGAGAGTGTTACCTACTCCGGCGCATACCCGCTGATTCGGAGGTGCGCGCGCAGCGGTAGCACGAGCGGCTAAGTCCAGCGGCGTATTGCTTTTTACTGGCACGCGACAAAGTTGCAGCGGCGTATCGCTTTCTATTCGTGCGTCTCGTTGTTTGATTTAAAGGAAAAAAAAAATCGCTACGCACGACCATCGGCCGTACGTAGCGAAATTATTTTTTTTAACCGCAGGAGACAAAGTCCCAGCGGCGTATTGCTTTCTGTTTGTACGCGACTAAGTCCAGCGGCGTATTGCTTTTTACTCGCACGCGACTAAGTCCAGCGGCGTATTGCTTTATGCTCGTACGCGACTAAGTCCAGCGGCGTATTGCTTTCTGTTTGTACGCGACTAAGTCCAGCGGCGTATTGCTTTTTACTCGCACGCGACTAAGTCCAGCGGCGTATTGCTTTCTGTTTGTACGCGACTAAGTCCAGCGGCGTATTGCTTTTTACTCGCACGCGGCTAAGTCCAGCGGCGTATTGCTTTTTACTCGCACGAGACAAAGTCCCAGCGGCGTATCGCTTTCTATTCGTGCGTCTCGTTGTTTGATTTAAAGGAAAAAAAAATCGCTACGCACGACCATCGGCCGTACGTAGCGAAATTATTTTTTTTAACCGCAGGAGACAAAGTCCCAGCGGCGTATTGCTTTATGCTCGCACGCGACTAAGTCCAGCGGCGTATTGCTTTATGCTCGCACGCGACTAAGTCCAGCGGCGTATTGCTTTCTGTTTGTACGCGACTAAGTCCAGCGGCGTATTGCTTTTTACTCGCACGCGACTAAGTCCAGCGGCGTATTGCTTTATGCTCGCACGCGACTAAGTCCAGCGGCGTATTGCTTTATGCTCGCACGCGACTAAGTCCAGCGGCGTATTGCTTTATGCTCGCACGAGACAAAGTCCCAGCGGCGTATTGCTTTATGCTCGTACGCGACTAAGTCCAGCGGCGTATTGCTTTCTGTTTGTACGCGACTAAGTCCAGCGGCGTATTGCTTTTTACTCGCACGCGACTAAGTCCAGCGGCGTATTGCTTTCTGTTTGTACGCGACTAAGTCCAGCGGCGTATTGCTTTTTACTCGCACGCGACAAAGTTGCAGCGGCGTATCGCTTTCTATTCGTGCGTCTCGTTGTTTGATTTAAAGGAAAAAAAAAAATCGCTACGCACGACCATCGGCCGTACGTAGCGAAATTATTTTTTTTAACCGCAGGAGACAAAGTCCCAGCGGCGTATTGCTTTCTGTTTGTACGCGACTAAGTCCAGCGGCGTATTGCTTTTTACTCGCACGCGACTAAGTCCAGCGGCGTATTGCTTTATGCTCGTACGCGACTAAGTCCAGCGGCGTATTGCTTTCTGTTTGTACGCGACTAAGTCCAGCGGCGTATTGCTTTCTGTTTGTACGCGACTAAGTCCAGCGGCGTATTGCTTTTTACTCGCACGCGACTAAGTCCAGCGGCGTATTGCTTTCTGTTTGTACGCGACTAAGTCCAGCGGCGTATTGCTTTTTACTCGCACGCGGCTAAGTCCAGCGGCGTATTGCTTTTTACTCGCACGAGACAAAGTCCCAGCGGCGTATCGCTTTCTATTCGTGCGTCTCGTTGTTTGATTTAAAGGAAAAAAAAAATCGCTACGCACGACCATCGGCCGTACGTAGCGAAATTATTTTTTTTAACCGCAGGAGACAAAGTCCCAGCGGCGTATTGCTTTCTGTTTGTACGCGACTAAGTCCAGCGGCGTATTGCTTTTTACTCGCACGCGACTAAGTCCAGCGGCGTATTGCTTTATGCTCGTACGCGACTAAGTCCAGCGGCGTATTGCTTTCTGTTTGTACGCGACTAAGTCCAGCGGCGTATTGCTTTTTACTCGCACGCGACTAAGTCCAGCGGCGTATTGCTTTCTGTTTGTACGCGACTAAGTCCAGCGGCGTATTGCTTTTTACTCGCACGCGGCTAAGTCCAGCGGCGTATTGCTTTTTACTCGCACGAGACAAAGTCCCAGCGGCGTATCGCTTTCTATTCGTGCGTCTCGTTGTTTGATTTAAAGGAAAAAAAAATCGCTACGCACGACCATCGGCCGTACGTAGCGAAATTATTTTTTTTAACCGCAGGAGACAAAGTCCCAGCGGCGTATTGCTTTATGCTCGCACGCGACTAAGTCCAGCGGCGTATTGCTTTATGCTCGCACGCGACTAAGTCCAGCGGCGTATTGCTTTCTGTTTGTACGCGACTAAGTCCAGCGGCGTATTGCTTTTTACTCGCACGCGACTAAGTCCAGCGGCGTATTGCTTTATGCTCGCACGCGACTAAGTCCAGCGGCGTATTGCTTTATGCTCGCACGCGACTAAGTCCAGCGGCGTATTGCTTTATGCTCGCACGAGACAAAGTCCCAGCGGCGTATTGCTTTATGCTCGTACGCGACTAAGTCCAGCGGCGTATTGCTTTCTGTTTGTACGCGACTAAGTCCAGCGGCGTATTGCTTTTTACTCGCACGCGACTAAGTCCAGCGGCGTATTGCTTTCTGTTTGTACGCGACTAAGTCCAGCGGCGTATTGCTTTTTACTCGCACGCGACAAAGTTGCAGCGGCGTATCGCTTTCTATTCGTGCGTCTCGTTGTTTGATTTAAAGGAAAAAAAAAAATCGCTACGCACGACCATCGGCCGTACGTAGCGAAATTATTTTTTTTAACCGCAGGAGACAAAGTCCCAGCGGCGTATTGCTTTCTGTTTGTACGCGACTAAGTCCAGCGGCGTATTGCTTTTTACTCGCACGCGACTAAGTCCAGCGGCGTATTGCTTTATGCTCGTACGCGACTAAGTCCAGCGGCGTATTGCTTTCTGTTTGTACGCGACTAAGTCCAGCGGCGTATTGCTTTCTGTTTGTACGCGACTAAGTCCAGCGGCGTATTGCTTTTTACTCGCACGCGACTAAGTCCAGCGGCGTATTGCTTTCTGTTTGTACGCGACTAAGTCCAGCGGCGTATTGCTTTTTACTCGCACGCGGCTAAGTCCAGCGGCGTATTGCTTTTTACTCGCACGAGACAAAGTCCCAGCGGCGTATCGCTTTCTATTCGTGCGTCTCGTTGTTTGATTTAAAGGAAAAAAAAAATCGCTACGCACGACCATCGGCCGTACGTAGCGAAATTATTTTTTTTAACCGCAGGAGACAAAGTCCCAGCGGCGTATTGCTTTCTGTTTGTACGCGACTAAGTCCAGCGGCGTATTGCTTTTTACTCGCACGCGACTAAGTCCAGCGGCGT
>NW_026099490.1:27500-32521 GCF_024542735.1 Bombus huntii
CGTGTAAAACGCAACGACGACCCATCGATGCGACGGTCCTCGTTGTTGTCAGTCGCTTTCGCGAAGAGACGGAGTGGGCATTCGATCCCTGGGGCTGTACGAGAGTCTTAAGAAAAGACGGTAGATTATGGCAAAGTTTCGCACGCCATCGAGTTTAGGTTTTTTTTTTGGTTCTCTCTTCTCTCCTCTCTCGACCGAGTTCCCATATTTGCTTTCTCTCTCAGTCTCGCCAAATATAATATTCTTTTAAGACGACGTCGGGGGCGCGGACCTTCGTGCGTCGAACACCGGCAAACGTAGCATATATCGCCTGATATGAAAAAAAAATCGGTCACGAGGAGAACACTACGAGTATATACGTTCGATAACCGATACACGAAGCGGTGCATAAGCGGGCGGTCGCCCTCGTAAGGACGACTCACGACGCCGCGAGCACTCACGCAGGTCCGTGACCGGTTCTCTCCGCTCTTATTCGTATCCCTTCGTATACCTTCGTCCGACTCTGAAACGTTCTCTTATAATTTTTAAGAAGAACGACGGCGGGTTGTCAAGGCAAGAAGGGACAGAGAGAGACAGAGGTAGAGTTTCGTAGTCTCCCGTGAACACGATAGATTATATATCGAGCATGCGTACGACTTGCACGGTCTCTGCACGACCGCGACGAACGCCGACGAGCGTCCAACAATCGCTCGTACGTCGCGTATGTTCTCTCCGTCCGCTCTTATTCGTATCCTCGTTCTTGTACCTTCGTCCGACTCTGAAACGTTCTCTTATATAAAGAAGAACGACGGCGGGTTGTTAAGGCAAGAAGGGACAGAGAGAGACAGATACGGAGAGTAACGATACGCAACGCAAGCAGTCTTAGGTTTACGTGAGCAACCCTCAGCCAGGCGTGGTCCAGGAATTGTATCCGTGGACCGCAATGTGCGTTCGAAATGTCGATGTTCATGTGTCCTGCAGTTCACACGTTGACGCGCAATTAGCTGCGTTCTTCATCGACCCACGAGCCAAGTGATCCACCGTTCAGGGTAATCTTTTATAAATTTACAACAGTTCAATACTCAAATGTACTCTTCTCGGTTCTAGCGAAGCCGAGTTCCGTCACGTTCGACCAACGGGAATCGAACGCGCAGAAGTCGCCATAGGATTGACGACACAAAAACGTTCGAAAAAAAAAGAAAACGACGAACGCGCGAAGATACGCGCGTTCGCCGGCCGGGCGTAAAGTACATTATGATATATAACAACCATCGAGATCGAAGCTCCGTTCGTCAGGAAACGACGGGGATATATACACCCGATTCTGAATCCTCTGTACAGCACACGATCTCGCGAACGAGTAAGCACGGTGGCTAGCCCATGTTATATATGTGTTTGATTCTACTCTCTCGTCCAATTATTCAAGAAACAGCGCGCGTGCATCTCTCCATCGTTCGGGTGATAGTAAAGATTCGATGGGATTCGCGCGGCCGTCCGCCTCGAGCGGTCTTTCGTCCCAATATCCAGAAGCAGAGTTTGAAAAACTCTAGCGACGGCACGGGTGTCCGACTCACGACATCGAGGTTTCGAAGCCGGCGATCCCCTCCGAACGGATGGCGACCACGCGACCGACTGAAAGCATGAAAAATCGACGAAAGATAGAACACATCTCCGTTCGGGTGGTGTTTTTTCTTTAAAAAAAAAAAAAAAAACAAAAATTCGATGGGACTCGCAGCCATCGTCCTCGCGCGGTCTTTCGTCCCGATATCCAGAAGCAGAGTTTGAAAAACTCTAGCGACGGCACGGGTGTCCGACTCACGACAACGAGGATAGACAGCCGGTCCCCTCCGAACGGGTTATGCGATGATAAACTCGATGAAACTTTAGTCTCGTTCAGGTAGTGTGTGTCTTGTAAATCAAAAATTCGATGGGACACGCATCCATCGTCCTCGCGCGGTCTTTCGTCCCAACATCCAGAAGCAGAGTTTGAAAAACTCTAGCGACGGCACGGGTGTCCGACTCACGACAACGAGGATAGACAGCCGGTCCCCTCTGAACGGTATATTATATATGAGATGATAGACGACAAACTGGATGAAACTTTAAGTCTCGTTCAGGTAGTGTGTAAATCAAAAATTCGATGGGACTCGCATCCGTCGTCCTCGCGCGGTCTTTCGTCCCGATATCCAGAAGCAGAGTTTGAAAAACTCTAGCGACGGCACGGGTGTCCGACTCACGACAACGAGGAAAGACAGCCGGTCCCCTCTGAACGGTATATTATATGAAACTTTAAGTCTCGTTCAGGTAGTGTGTAAGTCAAAAATTCGATGGGACTCGCATCCGTCGTCCTCGCGCGGTCTTTCGTCCCGATATCCAGAAGCAGAGTTTGAAAAACTCTAGCGACGGCACGGGTGTCCGACTCACGACAACGAGGATAGACAGCCGGTCCCCTCTGAACGGTATATTATATATGCGATGATAGACGACAAACTGGATGAAACTTTAAGTCTCGTTCAGGTAGTGTGTAAATAAAAAATTCGATGGGACTCGCATCCGTCGTCCTCGCGCGGTCTTTCGTCCCGATATCCAGAAGCAGAGTTTGAAAAACTCTAGCGACGGCACGGGTGTCCGACTCACGACAACGAGGAAAGACAGCCGGTCCCCTCTGAACGGTATATTATATGAAACTTTAAGTCTCGTTCAGGTAGTGTGTAAGTCAAAAATTCGATGGGACTCGCATCCGTCGTCCTCGCGCGGTCTTTCGTCCCGATATCCAGAAGCAGAGTTTGAAAAACTCTAGCGACGGCACGGGTGTCCGACTCACGACAACGAGGATAGACAGCCGGTCCCCTCTGAACGGTATATAATATGAAACTTTAAGTCTCGTTCAGGTAGTGTGTAAGTCAAAAATTCGATGGGACTCGCATCCGTCGTCCTCGCGCGGTCTTTCGTCCCGATATCCAGAAGCAGAGTTTGAAAAACTCTAGCGACGGCACGGGTGTCCGACTCACGACAACGAGGATAGACAGCCGGTCCCCTCTGAACGGTATATAATATACATTATGCGACGGTAGACGATCAACTAGACGAAACTTTAGTCTCGTTCAGGTGGTGTAAAAAAAATTCGATGGGATACGCACGCACGGCTGTCGTCGTCCTCGAGCGGTCTTTCGTCCCAATATCCAGAAGCAGAGTTTGAAAAACTCTAGCGACGGCACGGGTGTCCGACTCACGACATCGAGGCTTCGAAGCCGGCGGCGTTCCCCTCTGAACGAACTTCGGCTAGACTAGTTACGAATCGTTGCTACACATCGTCTTCATCGTCGTCGTCGTCGACATCGACATCATCATCATATCATCATCATCATCATCATCATCATCATCGGTCATCGTCGCATAGCGGGCCAACATCCACGCGATGCGTCTTCGTTCTAGGTTACCCGATCCACGAGTATGTTACACGTGGTTTCGTTATTTCGAACGAAACGACATACGAAGAGCACACGCCCTTTGGGTAGGAAGCACGTTTCGAGAACGACGAGAGTTTCGATGAAAGAGACGAGAGAAGTCGACGCAGAAGGTATCCATGGATCTTCGAAGAGAACCTTCGAAGATGTATATCGGTATCCTTTCGCTCTGCGCGACTCGCTACAAGTTCTTTCGCTCTCGTCGACTCGTTCTAGACGCTTCGTTCGATCCCAAAGAGGAGTCTTCGATATGTCCCGTTGCTAGGAGGAGAACAAACGCAACACAGACCACGAAACATAGAAGAGAATAGGCGAGCATGATCACTCCGACACGAGGCACTTTAGAGATTTTCTTATTAGTTTGCATGGACTTTTATATTTCGTTTGTACGGTTTCCACGATGCAAATACGAAATACGAGATCGTGACGGCGGGTCTTTCTGTGTACGGCCTCTCGCAGGCGCCACGACTGCATTTCTCTTTACACCTGGTTTCCATCGTAATTTTTTCGTTTGATATCGAGCCTTAACTTTTGTTGGCTCTTTCGAAGCTAGAGTTCCCTTTTATTAGAATTTCATATATATATATATTATATGTTATATGTTTTATTCGGAGACGGCGGGTCTTTCTGTTTACGACCTCACGCAGGCGCCTCGAATAAGTTTCATTCGCATTTCGTTTTTATACTTGTATATATATATCTCTTCATCCCGATGATCGAGAGAGAGTGCCACCTTCTCTTCGTATAATTCCGTAGCTGGAGGGTCGTCTCCTCCTTAAGAATATTTCTATTCGTGCCAACGGAGGTTGCCAAGCTCCCTGGCGTTTTCGTTTGTTAAAGTATATAGCTTGTTAATACGTCGTATATACTTTCGTCGATACAGGAGGAGTACGGCTCCTTACCGACCATTGTGATATATATTTCATAGTTTTTATATGTGTTCAAGTCAAATTCTTTTGGTATCGTATCGTTAATGATCCTTCCGCAGGTTCACCTACGGAAACCTTGTTACGACTTTTACTTCCTCTAAATGATCAAGTTTGGTCATCTTCCCGGTAACATCGGCAATGCTTATCACATTGGCCGCGCACCAGTCCGAAGACCTCACTAAATCATTCAATCGGTAGTAGCGACGGGCGGTGTGTACAAAGGGCAGGGACGTAATCAACGCGAGCTTATGACTCGCGCTTACTGGGAATTCCTCGTTCATGGGGAATAATTGCAAGCCCCAATCCCTAGCACGAAGGAGGTTCAGCGGGTTACCCGGGCCTTTCGGCCAGGGAAAACACGCTGATTCCTTCAGTGTAGCGCGCGTGCGGCCCAGAACATCTAAGGGCATCACAGACCTGTTATTGCTCAATCTCGTGCGGCTAGAAGCCGCCTGTTCCTCTAAGAAGATTTGTTTGTACGTTGGTAGTAAAAACCCACCGACCGAAGCCGGGGGCCTTCGAGATACCATAAGTTACGTCTATTTAGCAGGCTAGAGTCTCGTTCGTTATCGGAATTAACCAGACAAATCGCTCCACCAACTAAGAACGGCCATGCACCACCACCCACCGAATCAAGAAAGAGCTA
>NW_026099491.1:0-31104 GCF_024542735.1 Bombus huntii
TCGTTTAGGATAATAAGGGTAGTTAAATGAAGGATAACGCTGTTGCTAACAGGTTATTATATATTTTCACAAACCAACAACTTCGGTGTAACACAAAATGAATATTTGTTATGAGATGACTACGAATGAGTGCGACCTGAGTCTCTAGACGGATTATCGCGTATACTGATGGATTTGTCGACTCATTGTATTCGAATTGCTGACCGCTTGACGAGATGCTTGATTGAGACTGACTGATCTTCGGGTGTAAACCCGGTCGAAGGATGTTGACTGTTCGAAGGATGTAAAGTCAGTGATGTTCGGAGACGATGCTGTGGCGGAGGAAAGCTAAGGATGGGTGTGTCTAGCGCACGGGACCATCGGATTTGTTGGTGACGATTTTGACTAAGGGAGTGAGGGAAATAGTCTTCGTTGTTAATTGGTTAAACGAAGGGTCTTAACCGCCCTCGAGAGAAAGTGGTTCGTGGGAGGAAAGTTGCATCATACGTGAGAAAAACCAACTTTCCCTTGTCAAGCCGTAGTAGACAAAGGTCTTTAGAAATGCTTTGGAAACAGACGTTTGTTCAGTTTGAAGGACCTCGACTAGGAAATTCCTAAGATTTATGGAAGATACTTGAGACTATTGAGGGTACGCAGTGAGTATCCGAAGACATCTGGTTGCCATCTTGCCCGCGGTGTGTGGCCTGGGCTAGGTAGAGTTACGCGACGTAACACGTATTTATCATGTAATTCAGCTTTTCCCTTTCACTCACTTTTGCGCCTGCACCTTTTAATTCATTTATTAATTTTTCAAGATCGCTAAAAAACGATGCTGAATCACTGTATTTATCAAGACTTATCTTCTCCAATCTCCTTCTGCACACGATCTAGTGCCGTCGATTCTTTCAAGTACACTTCGTCGAACTTTTTCATTATTTCATACGCTGTTTTTTCTTCCCTAATATATTCTAATTGTCTATTTGAGAAGGCACTGTAAATTATATTTATCGCCTTCAGATCCTTTTTATCCCAGTCTGGATTGTCTGTTTCAGTCTTCACTCTAGTTATAACAATATCACATTCTTTATATCTCAGAAACATTGTTATTCTTTTCTTCCACATACCGTAACCCTCACCATCGAATATCGATAGCATAATTTCCGATCTCTCCATTTTAATTGATTTCCTATTCTTTACTCAAGCGTTCCTACGTGCTTGAAGTATTTTTTCTTTTATTTTATATTCTTTGAACGTTTCTTCCCTTACTAAACTCGCAAGACTAAAAACCACGCACTAAATAGCTTGCAAAACTAGTAACCACGCTCTGCTACCATGTTAAGGTATAGAGAGGATTCGAAAATACAAATAGTTTACTTTATTTCGCACACAACAGCTATACATATATATATTACACTCTGAAGACTTCGATAACCTTCTTGCACGCACGCTTGTTGTCAACCACCTCCTCTAGATTCTCCTAACAGCCTCCAATCGTCTTTTGTCTCTACTGAGACCTGGACGCCCTCTGACGCTTACACACACATTCACGTGTACAGTGTAAATGTATCATCTACGTAACAAGATCATCAACGTAAAATCCTACCGTCCTCCCGAACATCATAAAACCGAAATAAATAAACAGATGACTGAAATGTTAAACAAAGAGATTATAGAACCCTCCGACTCTCCCTATAACTCTCCTGTCTGGGTCGTTCCAAAGAAAATCGACGCATCAGGGAAACAAAAGTGGCGAGTAGTGATTGACTTTAGGAAGTTAAACGAACTAACAGACCAAGACGCGTATCCACTACCTGACATTAACGATATACTATCACAGCTAGGAAATAAGAAATATTTCTCCTCTTTAGACTTATCCTCAGGGTTCCATCAAATACCCATGGACGAGAATTCAAAGAAATACACTACATTTAGCACACCATAAGAACACTTCCACTATAATAGAATGCCATTCGGGCTCAAGAACGCACCTGCTACCTTTCAAAGAATGATGGATACCACGTTAAGAGGTTTGATTAACAATCATTGTTTCGTTTATCTCGATGATATCATTATATTCGGGCAATCGATGGAAGAACATACTAAAAACTTAGTCATTATATTCCAAAGACTCGGGAAAGTAGGTCTAAGAATACAACCAGATAAATGTGAATTCTTAAAGCCCGAATTAGAATATCTAGGACATGTAGTGACAGCAGATGGAGTAAAACCTAACCCTAAAAAGATAGAAGCAGTAAAGAATTTCAAACTACCAAAAAATCCTACAGATGTAAAATCATTCCTTGGGCTAGCTGGATACTATAGAAAATTTATTAGAAACTTCTCTAAAATTGCCAAACCTCAATCTATTTTTAAAGAAGGACATTTAGTATTAATTCATAACGATCATAAAGAACACAAGATAGATACTGAATGGCCAGGGCCATACACCATTGAAAAAGTGAAAAACCCCTTATTATGAAATAATAGTAAATCACTCGATTAGGAAAATACATGGTAACCGTATTAAACCTTACTTTCCAGGACGATCTTCACCTTCTTCATAGTTAGCTAAGCTAAACGTTATACCCCTTAATGGTAGTTCTATATATCAAGAAAAATTAGCTCATGCATACTTATATAGCGAATCCGTAAACGTAATTATAGGTTTAGACATTAAGGATATATATGCAAAACTCAGCGAAATTAAAAGATTTAGACTAATGTTAACAGAACATTTTAAAAGTGAATGCCCGTATTCCAATGAAATGATTACACGCGCTCGCAAAAGAAATTTAGACAATGTAATCATGCATATTAAATTTATGACACACACTTGTTACCGAAGAGGCTCATTGAATTTTGTTGGATCCATTTCTAGAAGTCTATTTGTAACTCTGGATAACGATAATTTAGAATTAATGAATAAAAATATAGATAAATTTTTTGATGAAAACAATAACTTAAAAACCAATATAACTTACAAAACAAATTTCAAAACTATAGCTTTACCCTTAACTGACAGTCTAGAAGAAATCCTAACAAAAATTGAAAACGCTCCAAAAATCATTAATAATGTATAATCGTATAGAATGCACCTCAATCAAATTTCCAACGAAGTAAACTCTCTTAATTATGAACATAGAATTAGAAGTCTTAAGAAATAGGAACTAAGTGTCTTATAAATTATTAGTTATATTGATCTAGCATTACTAGGAACATATGTATATTTAACAAAATAGGATTATTCGATATTATAAGCAAATGCCTACCTTCCAAATTATGTATTCGCGTATTATGTTGTAAAACCAAAGAAAAAAAAAGACACAGGTATAAGCAATATCTCTAGACCAATAGAGCGCACCTTTAAACACATATTCCACACCTGAAATACAACCATTACGAGAATTACCTGAAGACACCAATTCAGTCATCCTCGAAGCAAGGCATGTAAGATTCCAAAAGGGCATACAAAAGGAGGCACTACACCGAAAATAAGAGTCTGGAGGACCAGCCGCACTCTAACACTGGGGGAATGTAACGTCAACAAATATGTCCAACCGACTCAGGAAACCTGAACCGCCTTGCACACGACACCGACTCCCAAAATAAAGGATTATGAATTCGGCACGTAGGCATAAGATAAACGAACATCTAGAAGGGCTGGTTCTTGATCGAGGCTTCAGTCTTTCGGTAACAGTTTAATCGCACACTTGTAATCCTATTATAGAATAGAGGTATCTCGAACTCTGGTTCAAGAACCCAACATTTTTTTATTATTATTTTCCCATTACTTTTACGTGACAAGCAAAGCGTAACGATAAACAAACTCCGGGCAAAACAATGTTGCCGCTACGTGCAATCGTCAACCGAGGTTGAATTTAAAGTTTTCGATACTCCCCCGAGTATAAATAAAAGAACACGATCGTTAAGACAGTTAGTATCGAACATTCTTATAGCGAATTAATATCGAACGAACGTAAGCATTACCTTGTATACACATATCGAGCAACACTAAGCGAACGACGACTAATTCTGTACTGCAAATAATTTTAAATACATTTGACTACACTAAGTATCAACTCGTCTGGTCATTAATCAACAACGCGTTTAATCGTCCTCCACATACATGTTGTATAAGCTACTATGTGTATATTTATTTATGTTTCCCATAGTACAGACGTATTCCTTATTTTATTGTAGCTGTGTAATTTCAGTAGTCTTGCATAAAGGACATCTGTTTTGTTGCAATTGTATCAGCTATTAATTGTAATACTTGAAGCGTTTGTATCTAATCGTCATGCATCTGTGGTGGCACTCGACCATGGAACTTTCCAACGGCTTCGCGACACAAAGCGCTATACCTTCAAAGCGTAAGGCCGACACGCCTAATGTACCATTGATATCCCTACAGTTCTTTCGCCGAATATTCGGAAGAATGCATACGCGGCAACCGTTGCGGACATCTAATAAACGCGTGCGTAGTGGAGATATCGAGGGGCAACAAAGAAAAGAATCCATTTGGTTTCGAATCAAAGATTCATTCTGCCCCGAGCTGCGGAGTGCGAAAGGTTAAGCGTCATAGCGAAGCAAACACAATTAGAGATACGTGATTATTGACTCTTGATAGTTAATCGTTAATCGTTAATCGTTGTTCATCGTTAATCGTTAATTGTTTTTGATCGTTCATCGTTAATCGTTAATTGTTGTTGACAGTTAATCGTTAGTCGTTAATTGTTGATCATAAATTGTTGACTGTTGATTGTTAATAATTTAATTAACTTTTTTGTTGAACATCAAGAGTATTTCTTGTGGGCACCTTCACCCACTATCCACCTCACATCGTTATTCTACATACGGAAGGCAAGATTGATATCAAGTTCGAAGGACAGACCGCAGAAGTCTGGTCTCTGCTATTACCACGAGACCTTTCGAGACCGCGCAAGGAAGTGCCGGGCCCCTTGCAACTGGACCCAGTGAAACGAGACCAGCCGTCCGTAAACGCGGCATGTGGCGATGGCTTTAGTATCCCATCGCATTTTCGTGACGGACAGGGCACCAAGGATCTCTTTTCTTGTGAACACCGGTGTCAATATAAACGTATACTCGTGCAACAAACTACGCGGATCCGCGAACAAAGATACGTACGAGCTGTTCGCGGCGAATCGAGTGGTCGAAGCAAACCGAAAACGCCTTTCGCGAGTCAAAACGCATCGTCTCTGACGCCACAATGTTAGTGTCACGACCGGCATACTTCAAATCCGATGGACTGACGATGGAGATAAAGATGTGGCGGCACTCGGCGACAATCGGCGGCAATATCGCTGAAGTGTCTAATGAACCATCAACATCCCAACGGTCCTTCCGCCGAAGGTTCTAGAAGAAAGAGCACGTGGCAACGGTCGCGGACGCCTAGCAAATGCAAATGCATGGTGGGGATGTTGAGGGATGACAAAAGAAAGTAATCGGATTCGATCGAAAGTCAAATCATAAGAGCTTCAGTCTTGGAAAGTCACGCCTAGAGTTTGGAAGTGGATTGTAAAGTGAATTGTTGTTAGAAAAAAAATAAAGTTTCTTTTTTTTATTTACACCTCAAATTTCTTTTTTTATTTTGTTATTTTACGTGACATTAGCGCATTCGGTATCGGCAACAGCGCGTGAACGACAAATGGCAGCCGCTAGGATTCGTTACAAAATCTTTGTCTCCCGTGCGATTAATTCTGTATTTAGAATAATTTTAAATATATTTGACAATATCAAGTATCAACTCGTCACGTCATTATTTAAATCATCCACCACAAATCCAAAAACAGAATAAGGAAAACAGAGAAACGAACAAATAGAAAATTAAGTTGCTAACATGTTTTTCTATAATAATATTTTAACATCAATATTGTAATACGCAATGTGTTACGCCGCCTAAAACATCTGCACGCCAGCCCGCGCGACCGGACAACAACCGACCTGCGTAACGTCACTTCGACCCTCAATAAACCTAAGGACCCACCATAACTTTCACTTCCCTGTATTGTTTCGCCATGTGTCTTCAATCCGTTTGTCTTGAAGAATTTCTAAAGCTTAAAAATATTCTCGAAACACAGTCGGTTTTTAGAGAGGTCCTTGGGTTTATTAGTCGCACTTAAAACACGGAGAAAGCGGGTATGCACCCATTAGGAAAATCCGAATAGCCCTGTAATAAAACAAGCTAGGTTTTTCTCACGCACACAGTCATCTATCCACCACGATGGTAGGAGACTCGATACTCATCCCTTCGAGCAGTAGTGCAGGTCATGACCAATCGACACCGCGCTTCGTGGCCCTCACTTTTTCTAACGAAAGTGGGAACAACGAATCCGCGTTCTTTAGGCACAGGGGCACACCCACACCGAACTTTTCTTCCGTATTAGAAAAAGAGCGACAGACAGTCTAAAAACTAACGCCTAACGCGGCAGTCTACACATAGCGCGAGAGTCGCATACTTCACGCAAATCTTTTGTCGGTTCTCGGTGTTGTCGAACACACATCTTCTCTCCTAAATATATTATAGTGCTAAGTCCATTAATACATTAATTTCCATTATAAGAGCCCTGCTCTAGCGTACATATCTATCGCATCTTCATGCGACAAGTTGTTAACTATTTATTTCTCTACGTCAGTGTAATCTAAGTGTTGGAAATATATAATTTATAATTCTGTGAATCACAGTGTTATACAAACTCAATCACCCCTATTATCTCAACGGAAATCAGGGGATCGATCAATTCGTGGTGTCGATTGTTATAATCGTAACGGGGATTTACGACCCCCGTTGACGTCTCTCCTCGCGATTACGTCTCCCCGCAATTGGTCGAAATTTACACAATGTGAAAATGAAAAAATTGGAAGCAACCGAACTACGGATGAAACTAAATCACTTCGCTGCTTGTAAAGATAACTTTTAGTGTTATAAACATAAGTCAAGTAGCAAAGAGCATAAATTGAATTTACCCAAACTCTTCTTGAAATCTGACAAAATGATTCTTTATTTTGTCAAAAAAATCTTTACGTATTTTCCATTCCCATTCGTCGCTTTTTTCAGTGGCGTGTTTATCGCTACGTCGAAACTCCGTCGGGTAGCAGTTAATTTCATTTAAAGTAGAAAACTATTCAGAAACGTGTATACGTTACACAGCAACAAACCAGTCGCCCTGTTATTACCTCGTTCTCAACAGTTCAAATTTCAGGGACAACCGACTACTTAGTATCGACCCAGTACGTCATATTTACTCGCCAAAAGAATTGTAAACGAAAATTGTAACCAGACGTGCCGTTAGTAACTACCATTTTTCGCGAAACTTCTTTTTCATTTGGCGGAAATTTAAACAAACCCCGAAACACCGTGGCGTTTTGCAACTGTCTTTAATCCTTTAAGATAAAAAAGATTGACGCAAAATTTTGACGGGATGAAATTTCACGATATATTCAGGTGAAACGATGCGAAATTAGAGCGAAGCTTATAATGGGAATATAGTTTGCTTGTCTGTTGTCATAAAATGAGATATGCAGAATATATTAAAAAATAGAGTATATGTAATACGAAACTTTATATTATTCATGTTATTATGGACAAAATATCACAATATGTTCATATATTTAAATCTCCTCCGAAAAAGATTATTGTATGTAGAACACAGTTTAACTGTATTTTGAATTCTTGTTTATCAGATCACAATTGATAAGTTGATATTAGGATGATTATCCTCATTTGAAACAATTTTGTGACTGTTACTTGTCAATATACTTTATATCTTATGTACATTTTAAATATAGTACGCAAACTCGAAGTTGCAAGGAACATTAATAAAAACTCAATATTTCAATAACGCCTTTCATGATTATAATTAAATATTTTTTCAAAATGTCGTATCAGTGTTACATCTAGCACCCCCTCCCCCACACACAAAAGTTTACCAATTTATAATATATGTACTAGTAGATTGACAAGTTACGATTTACAGGTTATATAGAATTCTATTTTATGATTTTATAATTTTTCGTTAAATACAATAATCAAATAACTTGCAAATAGTAAAATTTCATTTGTTTTATCGTCAAACTTGTGCAAAGGAACATATTAATGCTGGTAACTTTAGTGACTTGCAAAATTTCAATAGTGCAAGACAGGCCAGATATTCAATTGCAATTGGTTGCTATCCATATTTTCATCGGTCTTACAATAACCTTATGTTATCAATTATGAATTAAAAAGTTAATGAAATCACAACTCACCCAAGGCCAATGGGTATGACTTCTTTTCGAAGATCGATTGAAATCTCGAGTTTGTTGTTTGAGACATTCAGTTACCACAAGACAAAAACACCACTCCATTACAGCCGACGTAAACAAAACATGACAGATTCTTCCAATTCTCGGACAACAAACATAGGCATACATACTGTTTTAAAGTCACAGTCTGTCGTTGAACTTTCGCCAAGTAACTTGATACGCACATATACACGTCCCTCGAAATCAGTTTTCGACGAAAATACATACGTGACATGTTATGTTGCAACCGAACGTGAATTTCTCGCGGGAAATAGCCTGATATCGTTTATTTATGCGTCTCTCAAATACGAATTTTACTATACACTTCGTTTAAGACACGCCATTTTGCAAAACGATTATCGAAAGATTACTGCTTACATCGAGATCGAGAATAGATTCGCAGGAAGCTGGATGCCGCGATTTCTTCCCGCGCTTTACTTTCTTCCGAAGTTGTGATTGGTTGATTTCCTGCTGCCATATTCGGTTTCGCCGAGAATCGTGAACACGTACGCTGGAAGCAATGCGGGGTAATTATTTAATTTATTTCATAATATTATTTAACATATATCGTGAAAAGTTCTGAATATTCGGATTCTTCTGTTATCGTTTCATCGTATGTTAGCATTATCAGCTCTCGATATCGAATTGGCAAACAGAATTTTTCTCATACAAAGTAAGTCACATTAAGTATATGTATATGTATAGTCGAAGCAATGCAATTAAAAATTTTTCCATTTTAATTGCTATTATTTATCACAGACATTTTACCGAGCATTCATTTTATAAATCTTATACATACATATATATATATATATATATATATATATATATATATATATATATATATATATATATATATATATATATATATATATATATATATATATATCGGGTTTACATTAGAATTAGGGTTAGGGGCGTGAAACGAATCTTCGTTTGGGTTACACGTTGTCGTTATGCAATGGAGAAGACATTGACTAGTGCAAATACGATTATTATAGAACCGGACAAGTAACCGCGGTAGTTAGGTGCTCGAGATACTAATGACAATGATCCTAGGTTCAATAACGAATCCGCGGTCAACGGGATGACAACAGAACGTACTCACAAAGTCTAAGTCTGAGAATAATCACTGATCGCGAAGGCGTTACTCTTGGATCGATGAGATCGCGAGCGAGAAAGCCTTTCCCGTCCCGATGATGCCACACAGGAAAACTATAACGGGGTGTGTCTAAGGATACGAGATCATCGGATTCGTCGAGAAAAGCCTTCGTTCAGAAAGTGTTGCTGCTAATTGGTTAATCTCCATATCGGTGGTTAGAAAAGGATGCTAGCCGCCCTCGAGGGAAAGTTGCTAGTGGGAGACGCCGCTCGTTGAAAAATATGTCTTCCCTATCTTCCCGTAGTTGGGACAAAGACTGTTTGTCTGTTTGAAGGACTTTAGTTAACTAAACCTTAAGATTTATAACGGGCCCTCGGGCTAGCCGAACATGTACTGCGGAGACGCATCGACATCTGGCAATCATCTTACTCGAAGAATAGGGTCTGCACGTGGCGAGCCACGGGACAGAAACCGTTGGAATGTTTACTGTCGCGTGTCGCCACAAATATTTCTTTTAAGGAGAGCTATAGAATTACTTCATACCTTTGTTAGGCAAAGCGTTCATCCCGTGACCGCGGCTACGTTCGGCGACTGACTGTCGCCTCGAACCCAAGCTCATTATCACAATTCTCGAATAATTACAATCGGGTTGAATAACTACAATTGTTCAATTACAGCTATAGTAGACTCTAGGTTACAATGTTGCGGGATTATCCAAAATTCCAAAGGCTCCGGTGTTCTTTCATCTCCGACACGGCCATCCTGACTATCACACGTCCTCGTGTGTAACTAAAATATCGTATTTCTTACATTAGATTCGATACAACTGACATTATTTGCGATTTAACTAAATGTCCAAGTAAGTCAAGGGTCCAGTGCAATAACAAAGTTTCGTTCGGAGGTTTGACAACAGAAAAATAAAAGAGAATAGGAATTTGTAATGTTATAATTTGTATTCAAAGTGTTAGGTGCGTTCTGTGAGTCGCCAGCCAGACCGTAATGACACAACAGATCATTTTCGATTTCGTACACCGGTGAACCTCAGTTTGTTGGATCATATTGCCACGTTGGGTGCATTACACCCAGAAAGCACGTAAGCCTACTCAACGGGTTACAACAAAAGCACGTAACCCCACTCAACGGGTTACAACAAAAGCACGTAACCCCACTCAACGGGTTACAACAAAAAGCACATCAACCCACTCAACGGGTTACAACAAAAACACATCAACCCTCTCAACGGGTTACAACAAAAACACATCAACCCACTCAACGGGTTACAACAAAAACACATCAACCCACTCAACGGGTTACAACAAAAACACATCAACCCACTCAACGGGTTACAACAAAAACACATCAACCCACTCAACGGGTTACAACAAAAACACATCAACCCACTCAACGGGTTACAACAAAAACACATCAACCCACTCAACGGGTTACAACAAAAGCACATAAAACCACTCGGTGTATTACTATGACCACAACGCAGTGTTAATGATCCTCTGAGGTCAGTGTACTTGCATCGTTATTATCACCGCCGTTGTCATCACCGCAGACGTCTAACTCAGCAGGGACGCAACCTTCTGGCATTTTTCTCAGTCTGTCGTGTCTGTCCTTATATGATCGTTTGTCGTCTAAGGTTTTTAGGGTATATCTATCTCCTTCCAAAATCTCGGCTATTACGAATGGACCCCTGAATTTCGGATCTAACTTCGTCTGGTTTCTTTCCTCGTTTTTACGTAACACGAAATCGCCAAGGTTGAACCTAACTATTTTAGCTTTGTTTTTGTCGAACCTATCCTTATCGTATTTGGCGCAGTGATACATCGAGCATTTTCGACGATCGCATTTGCGTCTAAGTTAGTTTCGCTTAGTAAGGAGTTATCCCGGTGATCGTGGATTCGTTTGAACTCAAACATTGCTAATAGTATTATTTAATTTAATTATTCGTAGATCGTATTATTCATTAGGCTTAGTGTTTGTTAGACTTATTATTAGTTGTACTTATTATTTGTTAAGCTTAGTGATAGACCTGTATATATGTCTAAATAAAATCTCGGCTTTGTGAAACGATGGCTAGTCCACACGAAGAGTCGTCGCGCGCCCAAAATTCGAATCGTGACCCGACATATATATATATATATATATATATATATATATATATATATATATATATATATATATATATATATATATATATATATATATATATATATATATATATATATATATATATATATATATATATATATATATATATACAAGATATATATACAAGAAAGAAGATACAAGAAAGAAGATACAAGAAAGAAGGAATATTATATTAGCGGCATTTTTGTAGCCATTATATAGGGTTTCGATCGCATAATTAATCAGTATCAACTTACCAGTCTTTAACGGAAGGACAAAAAGAAGAGCAGACGACACACAGACCGCAATCATGATCATTTTCAAGTAGAATCTCAAACTGCCGTACATCTTAGAAAACTTCGTTAGTCGTAAGGGATCAAAGGATGATGTCCGCGCTAGGGAAAATAGATGAGAAGCGGCTATTTCAACAACCACCGTGTAGGTACTGCACTAGCCAGAAGTATCTGCGACAGAAATCAGAATACACTCGTTTTCGCATGGTTGGATCAATTTCGCGTGGGACTAACCTGATTGAACCTAACGCGGGATAATTGCTCAACTCACGACTTTAACCAGCCCGCTTGATTCTCTGTAAATGCTTGAAATTGACGCTTGGATTCTTTCCAGATTAACTAGCTTTGCCCCTCCCTCCCTTTATCTATTTTCTTAGATCGACTTAGACTGCCACAATATATTATCTTTCTTCTTTTCTTTCCTTTTCTTTCCTTTTGATCTTTTAAAGCCCTAAATCGCTGGCTATTTTGTATACTATATATTTTGTACACTCAATTACTCTGTAAGTCATAAGTACATATGTTTTACAACGTTATTTGTCATATTTCAGTTAAACCCCAGAAAAGCCAGAAATATATTTTCAGCATGTTTTAACGCGCCCCTGGCAAAGATCTCAAAAACGAGTTGCGGCACAATTTAAAGCGACAAATAGCATCGCGTGTCTCGTTGTGGTAACACACGGTTCGCCAGTTTTTTTTTTTTTTTTTTTTTTTTTTTTTTTTTTTTTTTTTTTTTTTTTTTTTTTTTTTTTTGATATCGGTGACTGCCATATTCTCTTGAGTTTCCAAATCGTAAAGAATCTTTCCCCAGGGATTGGTCAACTGTGTATGTCCCCATGCGACGTAACTTGCTTAAGGAACACGAGCCGGTGATATGCAGGCAACGTATAATTGATTATCATTCGCTCTGAAACGCTGAAGTAATGACCAGTGCAGTGGTCCAGTGGTCATATTGAATGCCGCTGGATATATCAGCATTTGGCAACCTAACCCAGAGAAGCAGGAAATATGAAGCTACCGAATACCAATTAACTTCGTAGTTGCACGGTTCACATTCCATCATTTCTGAATATGCGAGGACAGTCCTCTTATTGTGCTTTTAATTCTTTTATTTGTTTCATTTTCAGCAAATATACTGGTTTTTTTAAATTAAGCTTCTGTTTATACAGAGTTACAGATTATATTAATTTTATATAGAATATATTTAAGAAAGATATTTAATTTTTTGCTAGTTAAGTATTGATCGATTAAGTTACTGTACCTTTGTTCCGATAAATGCGTGCCATTTCCTCGAATCTAATATCATAGCAAATGCCAATACCTATTTTGCAGCCCTTCACATCGAACGTCGTTAGGGAGTTACCAGGACTGAGTGAATCACTCTCTCGAAAAGTAATCTTATTAGGAATGTCGATGTCGAATAGATGTACCTAATAACATAAAAATGTAGTCGCTAATTCTATTGCTGCAACTTTTGTAATTTAATATCAAAGTTACCAACTCCTAAACTTTAATTATTTTTTATTTAATAACTGACAGCGTTTTTATCACTTTCTTTTATTAAAAAATCTTATCATTTAATAATGTTTAAAAAGGAGAAAAAATAAGTATAATAATATTTTAAGTATTTGAAAAATTTATACAACACAAACACATTACAACAAAAATGGGCGTTTCCCGTATCATAACGTATTTTATAAACCGTAAATTATAGAATTGGTTATAGTATACGTATGTACATATGTATATTCCTAAATTATTCCTAGATAGAGTCACTTTCTTCGCCCCAATATTTTCAAATTCAAAGCCATAAAGGAATATATTACTTACCTTTCGGTGTTTTGCTATCAAAGTTCCATCGGGACCCCAAATAGTACAGGTATTGTACAATTTATCGCCCTCTATTTCAGGCATCGTACCACCAACTACATAGATGTTGTTTTCTTTAGCTGCGTTCGATGAAGCAACGCTCGTTTCACCATCAGGAATACTCTCGGCGTATTTTGGAAAGTACTCTGCGTTGCAATATTTCAATTAATGAAATGTCTTTTGTTCCAACCATAAATTAAATTGAAATGTTTGTCAGTTTTTTATTTTTTAAATTATTAAAATAACTAAGTTTTATATTTCGACTTAATTAAATATGCAATTACTTAGCTAATAGTATATATAATAAATTGTTTCTACAGGTTCAAAATGAAAAATGAATATTTAGAAATATTTAATTACGACAATGCTATTTGTGTTAGCATCAGTGGCTTGTTACTCAACGACTTTGCTAGTACTTTTTGAAACATAAAGTTAGTTTTCAATTAACACTTATACTAGAGGCGGAATTATAAATGCAAAATAATTGATAATACTAATTTATAAGTACCTAATTATTAGTATCTTCAAAAATATATTTATACAAAAATCACGATAATCATGAAAATGGGGAAATCCTATATTCTCGAATCAATTCACAATTTATTTTGTATATTAATTAGATTCCGCGCTCATCAGTACGTACTCACTGGCGAGATCGAGAAAATGTATCGGCAATTCCTCGTACGACCAGAGGATCGGAAATATCAAAGGATATTATGGCGCAGCGCGAGTGGAGAAACAGAAACATATGAGCTTAACACCGTAATACTCTTATCATAGAAATAGAAGCAGTCCTCAATTCCCGCCCGCTAACTCCTATCTCCACCGATCCAAATGATCTCCTAGCCCTCACTCCCGGACATTTCCTCATTGGCGATTCATTAATGTGCTTACGTGATCGAGATTTCAGAGACATTCCATCGAACCGACTCTCCAAATGGCAGCATATCCAACAGCTTAAACAACATTTTTGGAACCGCTGGCATAAGGAGTATTTGAACGAGCTAACCAACCGCAATAAATGGAGCAAGGGTGGACACAGCATCCAAAAGGGCACAATCGTCATCCTCAGAGAGGACAACGTTCCCTCCATGCATTGGCCTCTGGGCCGAGTTCATCCAGGCGCCGATGGTGTTGTCACGTAAAATAACAAAATAAAAAAGGAATTTGAGGTAAAAAATAAAAAAAAGAAAACTTTATTTTTTTTCTAACATCAATACACTTTACAATCTACTTCCGAACTCTGGGCGTGACTTTTTAAGACTGACTCTTATGATTTTACTTTCGATCGGATCCGATTACTTTCTTTTGTCATCCCTCAACATCCCCACCGTCCATGCATTTGCTAGGCGTCCGCGACCGTTGCCACGTGCTCTTTCTTCTAGAACCTTCGGTGGAAGGACCGTTGGGATGTTGATGGTTCATTAGGCACTTCAGCGATATACATTGTCGCCGAGTGCTTTATCTCTATCGTCAGTCCGTCGGATTTGAAGTATGCCGGTCGTGACAGTGTCATCCGGACAGCTACAGTTCAGACGGCAAAAAGCATTTTGGATCGGGGCGTCAAAAGGCTTGTCCCACTGCCAATTCAACCCGATCTCGAGAAACCCGAACAACTAGCCACCGAGACGAAATAAGATGGGAACTTCAACCACACCTCGCTAGTTTGATCGGTACCCTCTCAACGGGGGGAGAATGTTACGCCATGCGGCTTACCATAGGTCATATTCTTAACTATCGATTGCGGCACTATAATGTCGCAGACGGACCGTCGCGTCTGCCCGGCAAACAAACATTGTAGTGGCAAGCGCATGATTCATTAAGCAGGGCGACTTCCAGAAACGTCGACTCGTGGTCGTTATTTTACCTCGCGTAAAAGAATGTGGCGTGATCCGAACGTAGTGGGGGTCGCCTTCCAGAAAAAACGAAAAAAATCGAAAGGCGTTCAGAACTTTTCGAGAAGTCGAACCGTCAACACAGGTGGTATGTCGCGCATTACTTATCAACCAAAACGCAGTTACATTTTTTTTGTTCCATTTATATCTTTCTAGTTAATAAGTTGTTGAAATAAACATTAATTTATTTGTGTTAATTCTGTGGAATTTCATTGAACTACTGAACTGATCAGTTCGTGGCGTCGATTATTTAATCGTAACGGGAAATTACAACTCTCGTTGACGTGCTATCTCGCGATCGCGTCTCTCCGCGAACGGTCGAAACAAAATGATTCACTAAAAACTGTCCTGAATTCCTAAGAACTTATTTACCGCAAAACTGACAAAGTGTTTATTTAAAAAATGAGGTTGAAGGTAGTCCTTTTCTTTCATTTCATTCATTTTCATTTTCTTTCTTAAGTATGGCTAACACAATATCTAATCAATTAAAATTTTATATTTTCACGTGAAAAGTTTCTTTAGATAATTATTATCAACATGATGACTAACTCTTACGGATTAATACGTGTCTGTAGGGCAATCCGGTGGACTCGATCGGCTTTTTACTTCGAAAGTTGAGTAATCGGTGTCGCTTTCTTACGCATCTTTGAACTGTATAAATGTTTTAAAATTGTTTGATCCAGAATGTACCACACCGGACAATCAAGAAGGCAGGTGCCTTGACTACAGAAAATGTAAACCTCTGCAAGAAATATGGCAGATACAGTACCGTACAGCCACCGATTTTTATAGACGATCAGTGTGCAGATACCAGGGCAATGTTACGATCGTTTGCTGTCCGAACGATCCAAACAAAGAGAAGAGAGAAATTTTAATAAAAACTGTGTATAAGTATAAGGCTTTGCGACCACCATACTGAGGTTTTAGCAACGTCTCTCATACCAGGGTGGTCGATGGTAAACCAGCTGAACTTGGTACGTTTTATGTCTTTCTTTCCGATTAATAATAAGCCATTTACTGCAAAGAATGAACTTTAAAGGCATTAAACAGCACATCAATGTACATTTCAATTAGACTAAATAATAATGCTATGATTTTATCGGTAGTAACTTTACTTATTAACTTGAATTATTTCTTTCTTTTACTTCATGTTAGGAAGAGTATCTTTTTGCTTGAAATAAAAAATTGATATAGGAGTAATAATATGGATAGAGATCAAAAACTGTTAGGGCAGAAATTACACGTTTGAACTTTATAGTTCAGTATAGTTCAAATAGAAATTATATAGAATTATTTAATAATTTGTATTCCACTGGAATAAAAATTTAATTTCTGTCTTTATCAAATCTCTGTTTCAGAGTATTTGTACGTATGTACTTATCGTCTGCTGTATGATCGAATTTCGAATAGGTAATAATCGTTGTTACTCGTTATGTGAGAAAAAATTATGTATATTCACAACTATGACTATTGCATTTTAGGCGCTTGGCCATGAATCGCTGCATTAGGTTTTCGTAATCCCCGAAACCCAGACAAACCACTATGGAAGTGCGGAGGTTCCCTGATATCGGCTAGGCATGTTTTGACCGCAGCACATTGTGCACATATGGATGGAATAGAAAACATACACAATCATAATATTGCCATTCTTAGATTGGTGGAGGAGGTGCCATTTTCGAGTAAGTCCTCAAATATATATATATATATATATATATGCTATTGAGTATTACTGAAGTATCATATCCTGAAATTTCTTACTGTACACATATATTGTGTCATAAAGCGTGTATAATTCTTTCTCATACTTTTGGTCATTAGTTTCCTGCATTTTCATTTATTTTTTTATTTTTCAGGGTACGTATATCCCATTTGTACGAAAGAGCCCCTACGAAAGAGCAACTTCGTCGGCTATAACCCCCTTGTTGCTGGATCGGGAGCATTAAGATATAGTAAGTGATATCAATTTTATAATAAAATTAAATAGTTCCAGTCTTAAATATCTTTCTTATTTTCTTCGTAGGACGACCACGACGTAATGCATTAATGGAAGTACAAATGCCAGTGATTAAGAACGCCGAATGCAAAATAGCTTATTCCAAATTTCCTAATGCACCTGATATCACTGATGGTATAATATGCGCCGAACATGCTCAGGGTGGAGAGGATTCTTGTACGGTAATTAAGTTACAGAGTTACTACAAACTATACGGTATCTGAAGACACGTCGATTCGAATTAACATCAAATCGACGTCTTAAACATTAAAAATAATAGATAAACACAATTTAATAGTTTTGCCCACTTCTCACACCTCGTTATGGTATTTAATCTAATTTCCTCTAATCTTAGTTTTGCTCAAAATACATATAACATGTACGTTATAAATTGGAGTATTTCAATACACAAATCAATAGAAGATTATTACTGTATATAAGTATAATTTCAATACAATTCGATCGATATATTTCAGTATCTTTGATTAAAAATTTAACGATCCTTTCAGGCTGACCGCGGCGGATCACTGCTGATACAACATGAATTAACCTCGTATTTAATAGGTATTGTGTCTTATGCTTATAAGTGCGGCACAGCTGGGTATCCCAGCGTTTACACTAGGGTCACATCGTACCTTGACTTCATTCTCCAAGCGATGCAATAATATGATATTACTGTTCCATAAATATCATTGTGTAAAAAACGTAAAGTTGGATTTTCTTATTGTGGAGATAAGAAACAGCTCAAATTTACATTGTTTTGTACGTTACAAATTATAGGCTTAAAATGTACGAAATGTAACTTTGAAACGACACTAATTTTTTACGCACGATAAACCTCCACAACTTAGGTATGTAAAGATGATAAACGTATATTAATTCTATTAATTTGGTAATAATAAACCAACTTTCTGAGAAGTTCTGTAAATTTCGTTTCTTTTGTATCAAGAGAATAATGGAATATTCCACTTAGATCGTATACTTCTTGTATGTACGTACAAAATTTTCCGGCTAATCTAAAACACTTCATAAGATAGAGAGCTTCTGGAAATTCGGACACAGAGAGTGCATAAAATACAAGATAAGTCTCGTGTCTTTCAAAATTATTTTTTATTCGCTAAAAACGTCCTGTGTACTCATGCAATCACATGCAACCTCGAAACTTCACTTATTTTTTATCACTTTCCAATTCAATACACAGTTTCTGCATTTTTGACTATATGTAAGAGAAATTTCCATTCAGCCAAAGGTGTACTTACAGATTATAGATTCCTATACGACTCTCAGTAAAAATTTATCCGCACTCCAGATAGTTAAAACTTCTGTCGACCGTATTGATCCATCTGCACTCTTCGTATGACGTCAATATCTGTTCAGTGCTGCTGCGCAGGTTTCTTTGTGTTACGTCAATTCGTTTGTGACCGTTGCGCGAGTAATGGCGCTTTGCAATGGTGATTTGCAGGAAAACAGTGCAGGATGCTGTGATTCGTTTCTTGTGGTCGGAGGTTATGTTTGATGCCTATATTTATCAAAGATTTAATGCACATTATGGAGAAAGTGTTTTGTCACGAAGTGTGTTTGAATGGGCACAAAAGTTCAAAGAAGATCGCACAAGTGTTATGAAAAAACAGCTGGACGCCCGTCCACATCCACGATGACAACATTGAACGTGCTCATGAACTTATGCTCTATGGAATAGACGAGTGACAGTGGATAATGTGGCAAATCATTTGCAAATCAGCCACGGCTCTGCTTATGCAATAGTACACGACAGATTTGGATTTTAAAAAGTTTGTGCGAGATGGATGCCGAAAAAGCTGATGAAAAGGTGAAGACGACGATGCATTCGTGGTTCGCAGCTCAGCCCAAAACATTTTTTAATGAGAAAATATAAAGGTCCTTCGGCAAATGGACAAAGTGTATACAGAAATCGAGTGATTATGTCAAAAAATGATGTATGTCTTTTTTGACAATTGCTTAAAATAAATTCTACACCGACAGAGCGGGTAACTTTTTACTCACCCTCGTAAGACACTTAAATTTCCAATCTATTATGATGAATAAAAGAGCTTATACTATTAAATCTAATTGTATTTTGTTGCATGAGAGTACACGTGTATGTGATGTACATTACCTTTATATCCCCTTGAACGCTTCAATATTGCGCATATATACTATATTTTGTACAGCTTCTATAAAATTTCGTATGTTTGTTTAGGCTGTTAATCTAGAGGCTGGAGTACAAAGAAGTGGCACAATGATGTGGGCTGATGACATTTATAATTATCAAGGAATCACCCCTACATTCGCTCAGGTATATATCGTTGACTATAATGTATTTAACATATATGATTGTTAGAATATTAATAATTAATTTTTAATTCTATCAGAATTTTAATGAAACTGTCCCTTGGGAAGGAAGAACTGATACCTTGATATCACGGTTTGTACATCCTATATATACGACAAATTTTAGAACATTATATAACGAAGAACCAGATCGTCGTGGCCATGTGATGTGAATAAAAGGACTTGAATTTGATGATATTTTTATAATGTTAGATAACATAACTAAGTATCTTCACAGTAAGATAGGATGACATGGTTTACATGATCTTAATGTTGTTCACTCGAGTGATGATATTATAAGGAAAAGTGTAATATCACAGGTAGGATGATTCATAATTTAGAACTACTAACTCATGTATGTATTAAAAATTAAAGAAATATATTAAATTTTATAGGATATTTATGTTTAGTAACCAGTAATTCAGAGATTGGTATTCATGGTTACTATAACGAGGCTGTAGAAACGCACCCTTTCTTCTTTGCAAATGGTCCTGTATTTATGTCTAAGCCGAAACTGGAACCTCTGAATAATTTAGATTTATTCTTGTTATTTTCTAAAATACTTATCTACAGTATACCATAAGGAATGATACCGTATCGCACCTAATCAAGTGCCTTAAGAAACATCAACAGGATATCACAGTAATCCCTTATCGACTGATATGTAAGTAAAAGTTATCTGTCATTGTTATACACAATTATGTGTTAGTGTTATACACAGTTATTTATCATTTTCTATTAATTCAGTTGTAGCCACTACAATATCTATGACACTGGTAGTAATTATAAGAACAATAATGATGTTCTATAAGAGGAAATGATGATTAGGAACAAAAACTTACAGGTAAGTCAAAGTATATGTTATTTGCCATTTGAAAAGAAAGTTACTAACTTGGAATTTTTTGATAAATAATAATTGTGCAAAATATATTGGATTTCAAATTTGTCAAAAATTGAAATTTAAGAAGCATTGTAATAATATAACATTAATATTTTGATTTTTCAGGAGATATCATGCGGTGGATGGATAATATGTAAAAAATATTAAGCAGTATATGAATTTTCATATTGCGTAGAGATAACAAAATGAATTTTAAAAAATGTCGACATGGTAATAAGAAATAGCATCATGACAAAGAATATATAAACACAGTTTCATTTTTTATAAATAAAAATTTGTTGTTCCAGATTTTGAAATATAGTGAAACGTTTAATTAGTATCTTAATATCTTTAAATAATTATTATTTTAGAATCAATTGTAATTGTATCATACGTACTTTTGAATTCGTGCAAGAACATATGTTATTTTGAAGTAGTTATTATTAGGAAATTGTTAGACGCGAACAGTATGCGAAAAGTTAGTATGTAGTGTAATAATTATCAATCAAAGCACAAGAATTAAATTCTTTAGGAAAAAATTTCCGGAATTTCTTATTTACATGATTATAAAGAAATCCATAACAAAAAGGAGCTGCTTTCTAATACTTCTCTTCCTTGTAATGCCTACGTTAACAATAACGAGGTTCGACTTTTTGTTTTTAGAGGGATACTGGAAAATTTGAAAGTACAGTACCATTGGGAAGAAAATCACGATATTGAAAACGATATTTGCAAGTAAATTTCCAAAAAATCTGTTTTCAAATTTTCGCTTTCTATTTCACATTAAAAGAAAGGGAGGGCTGCCTTCTTTTTCTGCAAGACAAAACAAACATTCTGAATCTCGTATCAATGAATGATGTCAATAAGTTATTTTTCTTTTCAGATTGAACAATATTCCAGATTTATTCATAATTTCATACTACGCGAAGAATAGACTTTCATAGGTATATAAAGGAAATATTAAGTATAGGAAAACTCTTTTTCGTTGTAGGTGACATATGCTTCACGGTTGAACACATGTATTTTTGAACACATATAAATGAAAAAGTACTCTTATGGAGAAAAAGAATTGATACCTTCGATTGACATTAGATAATGTATATAAACTTATGAACAATCACTATCACTATCAGTTTGTATTTTAGGTGCACACGCAGATTTGTTGGAGTTCTTATAAAATGTACTTCCTGTACGAACGTTTTATTCTTCCAAATTTTACGATACTATGTCTCATATGATAACTATATGGATTAAACGTAATATAAATGATCCGAAAATAGACTCGAACGACATTAATTGTCTTTCTATTTATACCAATATCGAAAATACAAGTAAAGCTGGAGCAATAGTATGCAAGAATGGACTATTTATTATTTTAAACCAAATCATAGCATATTCAGAATGCACAGTATTATCATGAAACGACGAGTTTTATGTTAATTCCGACCGATTACAATACCTTTCTTTCGTTTACAAGGAACGACGAGACTGGCAGTTGCGTGATTTCCAATGCAAAAGCCGCGATATCTGCACGATAACCTAACCTCAACCGATTTTGTTGTACTATTCTTACGTGGACTTCGTTTGTACCACTTTCGTAACAAAAATAGAATACGTAGAACACAGCATTCCGTTATGCGATATTGTCGATTCCTAACATCCGAAAAATCAGAGATAATTTTTTCCCTACAGTTGTACATTTGTGTGAAAAATTACGAACGTAAAGTTGTTTGGTGCATGCACAGTCCTCCCCTCCGCTGCATTTGCGTGGACATGCTAGAAAGATTCACTTTTCCACGGTGAAACTGTATGTATTATAATTTCATTTTTACAAAGGTCGAACATCCTACTATGCATAAATTTAATATTAATATAAGCAGGTTTCGTGTTAAGTATTACATCTGACGTATAAGCACACGTGTGTACGAGCCTTGGTTTTAAATGTCTTATAGTAGACACCGAAAAGATTATTCAGTTGGATATCTGACTCAACATCAATATTTTACTAGGAGATAACATGTTAAGAACACGTTGGTGGATGGCATGGGAGATGATGAATGAAGACATACTTCTGTGAGATACATAAAATAGTAGTCAGAACGTATTTTGGCGCTTGGGGACAGCAACAGCTTTTTTTTTGTTTTTATTTATTTGTTGAAATTACAATCAATTCTCGCGTTGAGAATTTTCAGTAATTTTTCCGGCGTGGCGCAGTGACATGGCTGTTTATTTACAATAAGTTAATACTTATTATAGATAGGTATAATTTATAAGTATTATAAGTAAGTGCATATGCTTAATTTGGATAATTAAATGAATCTAACGTTTAGGTCTAGCGAGTAGTGCCTCTTCAGCCTGCGAATCTGGTCCGTCGTATCGAGTAGTCCAGTGATTAGGGGGTTTCGGTGTTTCTTGACTCTTTTGCTATATCTGTCGCTATATTTTGCTATTTCCTCTTTGACTGTAGGTATCTTGAGGTCGCGATGGATGGTTTCGTTGGTAACATACCAAGGTGCGTCTATTAAGGCTCTTAGCGCTTTCGATTGGAATCGTTGTAGTATTTCGATGTTGGAGTTACTTGGACAGCAACAGCTGGTGATACTGTCATACACCTCCATTTATAAACTTTCGAAAATCGATGTGACCTTCAAACTTTAGTGTATTCTGTTTCACAGCACAAAATGTTTCCGAAACGTAAGTTTATTGTTACAATAAACTTGACTAGTGGCTCTGAAATACTATCCTTGAAAAAACAATGGGGAAATTGGAGCAAAAAAAAAGAAGGAAATAAACAAAGACCTTGTTGGTTCGTAAAAATAAAATATGCTACAGGAAAAATTTTTTCCAACGGATTGAGATGCGACAAGCTTTAAAAGCTATGACGCGAATCGAGCGTTTGTCTACAAGAGCGCATTTTCGGTGGATATATATGTCGGAATGACATTGGGGATAGGGTTGTCGGTGTTTGAGAAGTCTTCATTGAAGGTAGCCATCGTTGCGGTGTAACGAAGATACGATTTATTGACACAGGTATGAATAACACAGGTTTTGACAATCTACCACGGCGGTGAGACGTCCGCGACACTAGTGACAGTGGTCTCCGGTTCAATAACGAATCCGCGGCCAACGGGATGACAGATGGGCGTTCTCGCTGAATCTAAGTCTGACTCGTAAAAATAATTGCTGAGCGTAAAGACGTTACTCTTTGGTCGACGGGAGCGCGTAAAAGAATGCCCGTCCCGTCCCGACGATGTCACAGAGGAAAACTATAATGGGGTGTGTCTAAGGACACGAGATCATCGGATTCGTCGAGGAAAGCCTTCGTTTAGGAAGTAAGGGAAATTGACGTTGCTGCTAATTGGTCAATCTCCATATCGGTGGTTAGAAAAAGATGTTAGCCGCCCTCGAGGGAAAGTTGCTAGTGGGAGACGCCGCTCGTTGAAAAATATGTCTCCCCTATCTTCCCGTAGTTGGGACAAAGACTGTTTGTCTGTTTGAAGGACTTTAGTTAACTAAACCTTAAGATTTATAACGGGCCCTCCAGCTAGCCGAACATGTACTGCGGAGACGCATCGACATCTGGCAATCATCTTACTCGAAGAATAGGGTCTGCGTGTGGCGAGCCACGGGACAGAAACCGTTGGAATGTTTACTGTCGCGTGTCGCCACGAATATTTCTTTTAAGGAGAGCTATAGAATTACTCCATACCTTTGTTAGGCAAAGCGTTTATCCCTTGACCGCGGCTACGTTGGGCGACAGACTGTCACCTCGAGCCAAAGCTCACCGTCACTAATCTAGAACAATTACAATCGGATTGAATAACTACAATTGTTCAATTACAGCTATAGTAGACTCTAGGTTAGAATGTTGCGGGATTATCTAAAATTCCAAAGGCTCCGGTGTTCTTTCATCTCCGACATATAATTATATAATGACTCATTGAAAACCAGCTTTCATTTTTTGTTGATAGTATGGTAAGAAAATGTGAAGTTCGAACGCTTGTAACGATTGCCTGAGTTGCGTCATCCTTGGTTTTAGGAAAAGATAGGGAAGTCACTGAAGGGTGTCGCGGCTTCGATGTCTTTCGTAGCTGCGACGCGGAGGCCTCTCGGTTGTTCTTTGAACAATCGTCAACGTGGACGAACGTCAAAGCGAAACCACGCGAATTCGGCATTTCCGATAATACGGAACTCTGTAAACGCGACTGCGTTGAATTCGTTCGATTAATTCCTAGCAGTATCTATAAACAGTGAACTTAAGGCCCCATACACAACTGCATACGCTAGGTTGTAAGAAATAATAGCTATATAAGTATGTAGCGGCGCATGAGTTAGAGAACGATGCAAATCGAGAGCGACTCATATTATTGTTTTGCCTCGTGACACTTACACAGTCTTGACGTACATGTAACGTCAACAAATATCTCCAACAGACTCAGGAAACCTGAACAGCCTTGCACACGACACCGACTCCCAAAACAAAGGAATATGAATTCGGCACATAGGCATAAGATAAACGAACATCTAGAAGGGCTGTGTCTTGATCGAGTCTTTCAGTCTTTCGGTAACGGTCAAATCGCACACTTGTAATCCTATTATAAAATAAAGGTACCTCGAACTCTGGTTCAAGAACCCAACATTTTTTTATTATTATTTTCCCATTATTTTTACGTGACATTTTGGCGATCCTGCCAGGATCCATTCGCTTCAGTGTAAACGAAGTTACGATTTCGGTCTACGGACATTATTGAAGATCGAAGGATTCGAACTACTTGTGTTATGAACTTTGCTGTCAATAATTTACCACGGTGGACCAAATTAACGGGGCCACTGTCAGCATAGAACAAATCAACAGAACGAGTTTGACACTCAAACGCATTTGAACGCGCCACAGAGGAAAACACCGCAAGGGAACCTCATTCTACGAACTTACGTATCAAGGTGAGAAAAGTCGGAATTCTTTTAAACAATATAGAACGCGAAAAGTTAGTTTCTCTAGTAACTCTAGCGAAGAGACAATATGAACAAGAAAGACACAAAAGCCGAGACAAGTTTACCCTCTACAAGTGGAGTTCAAAATAAAACGGGAACACTCGATTCCTCTACCAGAGCAATTTTAGACTTAATACAGAGACAGAACGAAGAATTTCGACAACAATTTAACGAAATAAAGAATGCTTTAAAATTAGCGAACGAAGAAAATAGAAAACGCGCTAACGAAATGGAAATATTAAGTAGAAACCTCTCTCGTGTTAAACTACCACAAATAAACGTAAAATCAACTGAATTCGGTTCTATGATGACTGACGATGACGATAATATATCAGTATTAAAACACGATACTAATCCACCTCCACCTATGCCACAAAAGCCACCAACATATGTCCAACCATCCAATTCAACAGCTGGAAACTCTGGAAATCTAAAAGCTGTTTAGTATCTCCGATACTAAACGGAGAAAACGATATAAGTGTAGAAGATTTTATTCGTGAAATAAAAGAAATGAGAATGATGTGTAGCGAACAAACGTTATTATTAAAAATGATCAAAATAGAGAAAATTGTAGGAAAAGCCGCAATGACAATCCGCAATATCCATATTAACGAATTCGAAACTCTGTACGAAGGATTAAGACGTAACGTAGCTACTCAAGCATCAGTAAGAGAACACCAAGATCAGTTAAGAGTGATAAAGCAAGGAATAACCGAAAGCGTGCAAAATTATAACATTAGATTTCGACGTGTTTTCAACAAACTTCAATACAGCATTACCAATGAATATAAAGACGAACTAACTCGATGAGCGATGAACGATCGACTATACATGGTTTCTGTGATTGACTATGTAAGAGGCCTTCGTTCAGAAATAGGACACGTGCTATTGGCTAATCCCCCCCCCCCCCCAAACATCATCGATGCAGAAAAAAAGGCAATGGACGTGGAAAAATACTTTCGCGAAGACAACGCTCGCAGACGGATGACACGACAAACAACCACTCCACCATCTTATCGTAACCAGACGTCTCGTCCAGTAGGTAACCGCTTCACGATTACAAGTAACATGAATAACAAAACTCCACCCACACAAAACATTCTACCAAGAATGAATAATTTTACAAAGCTTGAAAATCGACCATTAAACGAAAGGCCACAAACGAAATGTTTCAAATGCGATCGATTGGGACACCTTGCCAATCAATGCCAAAATTTTCGAATACCGCCTCAAACAAAAGCCCCTCCAGGAATAAACCACATTCAAGAACAATCAGAATTAACAATGCTACCTCAGGAAGATTATCCACAATACGACTACAATTACCAGGACGACGAGGATTGCGATTTTTCGTTGACTCGGAAGCAGGAATCAACTTGCTTAAACGAGGATGCTACCCAGGAAGGACAATAATACCAGACACATAGAAATTCTCCATGGAACATTCCAAATACGAATCCAATTCCAAAATTAAACTAAATTTATTCAACAAAGAGATAGAATTTTCCTTAGTAGATGATAATTTCCCTATCATAGAAGACGGCATATTAGGCTTACCCGGTTTAAATCAATATCGATTCGAACTCTCCAATAAAACATTAAAATTAGATAATAATACTCTTCTGCTGCAGCAAGAACCACCCCTCGCATCGGGAGAAATCGTTCAAAAAATTGTATACTTCGACGGAAAGCCAACGCCAGTATGCTTTATCAATGGTGGTAAGTTTTCAGTCCAAATTTCTAACATTATTGAAAATATAAACACTGTAGATCAAATCTAAAAATTCAAATCTTTGATTCGACTATCGCACATAGAAAAACCTCTTAGAGAACCTATGTAGTATTTTCGTCTGTACCTACTTAAATTATATTTATCTTATTTTCCTTTAAGCATTCGTGAACGTAGTGGTAATGAACTTCAATGTGTTTAGAATTTTTTGTGAAATTTCCGTACTTTGCTATACTTATCACTCCAGAGTTATCGTCATAAATTTTTACAGGGTTATTGTCTAGATTTACATTGAAGACCTTCATAATTTCTCTAATAGACATTAATTCACTCACCGCTTCCGATAGAGCTACATACTCTGCATACGTCCAGGCTTTTGTCACACACCTTTGTTTTTTAGATTTCCAACCGATTACATTTCCATACAATTTAATTACATATCCAGAAGTAGATTTTCTATCTAAATGATCTCCTGCCCAATCAGCGTCCACATAACAATCTATCGTTTCACACTTTTCATTCCTTTTCTAATGTAACCTTAAATCTTTAATATTAAATATTTCAATATTTCGGTACAAATATTTCAATATTCGCAAAGCATATTTAAAATGTGTCTCGCTACAACAATCTTGAAATCTACTTAAGATAATTCACACTATAACTTATATTGGGTCTGGTATTTGTACTAATATACAGCAATGCGCCAATTAAATTCTTGTATCCAATGTCATTTCTATTTATCTCAGCGTTTTCAATTTTTAAATTTGTTTCCGTTGGTGTACAGTACAATTTGCTGTTTTGTAATTTATATTTGTTCGCTAATGATTCAATGTATTTCGTTTGGCTTAGTTTCATTTCATTTTTTATATAATCATACTCTATATTTATTCCAAAATATTCTTTTACTTCACTTAAATCTTTCATTTTAAATTTATCAGGTAATAGCTTCTTTACATTTTGTATCCTTTTTTTGTTTTTACTACAGATTAACAAATCGTCTACATATATTAGCAAATAAACAACATTTTCCCCCTCTCCATGAGTATATAGGCACAACTCTATGTTATTCTTCTTAAAATCCAATGTCGTCACATACCTATCAAAACACTCATACCAATCCCTCGGACTTTCTTTTAACCCATAAAGCGCTTTCGATAATTTACAAACTCTATTCGTTCCGTCCGCATATCCCTTTGGTTGATTTACATATACCTCCGAGGTTACTTCACCATTTAAAAAGGCAGTTTCTACATCCATTTGCTCAATTATTACTCCATTTTGACAACAATATGATAGCAATATCTTAAAGGTCTGATTACTCGCCACTGGAGAATATATGTCATCGGCTACGTTTCTTTGTTGAAATCCCCTTACCACTAATCTAGCCTTATACCTGTCCTCTGATTTTTTCGTGTAAACCCATTTTACATCTAATACTTCTTTGCCTTTTACCCTTTCTACCAATTTCCAAGTTTTATTCTTATAGAGACATTCTATTTCCTTATCCATAGCCTGTTTCCAAACTTCACTATTTTCACAACAAATCGCCTCCTCAAATGTGCAAAAGATATCTACTCTACAATAATTTGCGTGAATCTCACTACTGTTTTCCTTTTCTGGATACCTTACTGGAGTTTTCTTATTACGTGTAGATCTCCTAGGAATCTTTACGCTTTCAGAACTATTATCATTTTCATCTTCTCTACTTTCTAACTCTTCCTTATTCATGCTGTCCAATAAATAATTATCTTTACTATCATCGCTAACTGCATCGAATGAATTCTCCTCAAAACCGATACATTTTTTGTCTGTTTCTACGACCTCTACATGTCGCTACTGTTATTTTTACACCTAATAGGACTCTCTAACCTACTTCACTATATCCTAACAGAATTCCCATATCTGCCTTCTTATCCCATTTGGAAACTCTTTTTTGTTCTGGCCTTCTTACAAAAACTTTACTTCCATATAGATGTAGATTTTTAACACTTGGTTTTCTCCCGAAGAATATTTCAAAAGGTGTCTTTCTTTCTATAGTATTCGCTAATATTCGATTTTTCAAGTATGCCGCTGTACAAACTATTTCCGGCCAGTACCTTTTATGTACTTTCGCTTCCGCTAACAAGCAACGCGCCATGTCCATCACTGTTCTATTATACCTTTCCGCTGTCCCGTTTAATTCATGTACGTATGTTGGGCAATTATTTATTCTTATACCTTTATCCCTAGCAAATTTATAAATTCGATTATTTAAATATTCTTTACCATTATCGCATCTTAATATTTTTAACCTCTTGCCCGTTAAATTTTCGGCTTCATTTACGAACTGTACGAAAGAATCAAAGACCTCATCTTTTGATTTTATACAATAGATCCTAGCTATTTTACTATAATCATCGATAAATGAAATGAAATATTTTTCTCCATTGAATCCGGTAGTCTTAAAGGGACCACATACGTCCGTATGAATAATTTCCATTATTTCCCTAGCCTTAGTTCGATTATTTTTGAAAGGTAAGTTATGCATTTTGCTTTCTATACACACCCTACATTTCAAAAGTTCCTTTTCAAATTCATTCGGTATGCCAGTCACTAGCTGCTCTTTACCCAAAATCTCTAAATATTTAAAATTTACGTGTCCTAGCATCCTATGCCATCTTTCCTTTTTACTCATACCACTACGTTCGGCGCTGTTTACTAAGTGCTTCTTCCCTTTCAATATACTTTTTATTCTATATGTCCCATTCTCTTTGAACTGAGCTGTAAGTATATTATCCTCATCTATTACTTTCGCAATATTTCCTTTGGAAATAACCGTATTCTTATCGTCTGCTGGTTTACCTAAACTAATCAAATTTGCGGACATTTCTTTCGCGTAAAATACTTTCCTCATATTTATTTTATTTTGTTTTCCGAATGCTTCAAAATAACTTATAACATTCCCAACTTTTGTCGCTTTTATCGGTCTATTATCGCCTAAATATATATTTACCGGTTCTTTTAGGTCGATAGATTTATCGAAATAATTTATATTATTAATTATGTGATCGGTACAACCGCTATCTAATAGCCACACTATTTCGTTCTTACTTATTTCATTCGTCTCACTGCTGTTTGCTGCGTGCGCCGTTGCTGTCCATATGCCTGCTCTTGAGTTTCCATGCTCGCCCGTGCCGGTTCTTGATTGATGATGAAAGTTTCCACGTCCTCTGCTCGTATTGCCTTTGTTCTCTCTTCCTCTGTTTCGACCAGGTGTTGGCCCATGCCAATAGCCGTTACTGCTTCCCGCTTGGACGCCATTTTGACACTCTCTCGCAAAGTGTCCTAATCTTCCACATCTGAAGCATCCTTCCTTTTTTGCAGAAAAGGCGTTGGTTTGCCTTTCTCCTCGATTGGATTTATTTTTCTTCTCTGCTATCTCTATTTTATTTTTTACATACGCTACCGTTTGATCCTCTTCTTTCAATGCGTCTATTATGTCCGCTATGTAGCTGTATTCTTCGGGTAACGTATTCAGCATGTAATTCAGCTTTTCCCTCTCACTTACTTGTGCGTCCGCACTTTTTAATTCATTTATTAATTTTTC
>NW_026099492.1:0-30783 GCF_024542735.1 Bombus huntii
TTTCTCACCTTGATACGTAAGTTCGTAGAATGAGGTTCCCTTGCGGTGTTTTCCTCTGTGGCGCGTTCAAATGCGTTTGAGTGTCAAACTCGTTCTGTTGATTTGTTCTATGCTGACAGTGGCCCCGTTAATTTGGTCCACCGTGGTAAATTATTGACAGCAAAGTTCATAACACAAGTAGTTCGAATCCTTCGATCTTCAATAATGTCCGTAGACCGAAATCGTAACTTCGTTTACACTGAAGCGAATGGATCCTGGCAGGATCGCCAAAATGTCACGTAAAAATAATGGGAAAATAATAATAAAAAAATGTTGGGTTCTTGAACCAGAGTTCGAGGTACCTTTATTTTATAATAGGATTACAAGTGTGCGATTTGACCGTTACCGAAAGACTGAAAGACTCGATCAAGACACAGCCCTTCTAGATGTTCGTTTATCTTATGCCTATGTGCCGAATTCATATTCCTTTGTTTTGGGAGTCGGTGTCGTGTGCAAGGCTGTTCAGGTTTCCTGAGTCTGTTGGAGATATTTGTTGACGTTACATGTACGTCAAGACTGTGTAAGTGTCACGAGGCAAAACAATAATATGAGTCGCTCTCGATTTGCATCGTTCTCTAACTCATGCGCCGCTACATACTTATATAGCTATTATTTCTTACAACCTAGCGTATGCAGTTGTGTATGGGGCCTTAAGTTCACTGTTTATAGATACTGCTAGGAATTAATCGAACGAATTCAACGCAGTCGCGTTTACAGAGTTCCGTATTATCGGAAATGCCGAATTCGCGTGGTTTCGCTTTGACGTTCGTCCACGTTGACGATTGTTCAAAGAACAACCGAGAGGCCTCCGCGTCGCAGCTACGAAAGACATCGAAGCCGCGACACCCTTCAGTGACTTCCCTATCTTTTCCTAAAACCAAGGATGACGCAACTCAGGCAATCGTTACAAGCGTTCGAACTTCACATTTTCTTACCATACTATCAACAAAAAATGAAAGCTGGTTTTCAATGAGTCATTATATAATTATATGTCGGAGATGAAAGAACACCGGAGCCTTTGGAATTTTAGATAATCCCGCAACATTCTAACCTAGAGTCTACTATAGCTGTAATTGAACAATTGTAGTTATTCAATCCGATTGTAATTGTTCTAGATTAGTGACGGTGAGCTTTGGCTCGAGGTGACAGTCTGTCGCCCAACGTAGCCGCGGTCAAGGGATAAACGCTTTGCCTAACAAAGGTATGGAGTAATTCTATAGCTCTCCTTAAAAGAAATATTCGTGGCGACACGCGACAGTAAACATTCCAACGGTTTCTGTCCCGTGGCTCGCCACACGCAGACCCTATTCTTCGAGTAAGATGATTGCCAGATGTCGATGCGTCTCCGCAGTACATGTTCGGCTAGCTGGAGGGCCCGTTATAAATCTTAAGGTTTAGTTAACTAAAGTCCTTCAAACAGACAAACAGTCTTTGTCCCAACTACGGGAAGATAGGGGAGACATATTTTTCAACGAGCGGCGTCTCCCACTAGCAACTTTCCCTCGAGGGCGGCTAACATCTTTTTCTAACCACCGATATGGAGATTGACCAATTAGCAGCAACGTCAATTTCCCTTACTTCCTAAACGAAGGCTTTCCTCGACGAATCCGATGATCTCGTGTCCTTAGACACACCCCATTATAGTTTTCCTCTGTGACATCGTCGGGACGGGACGGGCATTCTTTTACGCGCTCCCGTCGACCAAAGAGTAACGTCTTTACGCTCAGCAATTATTTTTACGAGTCAGACTTAGATTCAGCGAGAACGCCCATCTGTCATCCCGTTGGCCGCGGATTCGTTATTGAACCGGAGACCACTGTCACTAGTGTCGCGGACGTCTCACCGCCGTGGTAGATTGTCAAAACCTGTGTTATTCATACCTGTGTCAATAAATCGTATCTTCGTTACACCGCAACGATGGCTACCTTCAATGAAGACTCCTCAAACACCGACAACCCTATCCCCAATGTCATTCCGACATATATATCCACCGAAAATGCGCTCTTGTAGACAAACGCTCGATTCGCGTCATAGCTTTTAAAGCTTGTCGCATCTCAATCCGTTGGAAAAAATTTTTCCTGTAGCATATTTTATTTTTACGAACCAACAAGGTCTTTGTTTATTTCCTTCTTTTTTTTTGCTCCAATTTCCCCATTGTTTTTTCAAGGATAGTATTTCAGAGCCACTAGTCAAGTTTATTGTAACAATAAACTTACGTTTCGGAAACATTTTGTGCTGTGAAACAGAATACACTAAAGTTTGAAGGTCACATCGATTTTCGAAAGTTTATAAATGGAGGTGTATGACAGTATCACCAGCTGTTGCTGTCCAAGTAACTCCAACATCGAAATACTACAACGATTCCAATCGAAAGCGCTAAGAGCCTTAATAGACGCACCTTGGTATGTTACCAACGAAACCATCCATCGCGACCTCAAGATACCTACAGTCAAAGAGGAAATAGCAAAATATAGCGACAGATATAGCAAAAGAGTCAAGAAACACCGAAACCCCCTAATCACTGGACTACTCGATACGACGGACCAGATTCGCAGGCTGAAGAGGCACTACTCGCTAGACCTAAACGTTAGATTCATTTAATTATCCAAATTAAGCATATGCACTTACTTATAATACTTATAAATTATACCTATCTATAATAAGTATTAACTTATTGTAAATAAACAGCCATGTCACTGCGCCACGCCGGAAAAATTACTGAAAATTCTCAACGCGAGAATTGATTGTAATTTCAACAAATAAATAAAAACAAAAAAAAAGCTGTTGCTGTCCCCAAGCGCCAAAATACGTTCTGACTACTATTTTATGTATCTCACAGAAGTATGTCTTCATTCATCATCTCCCATGCCATCCACCAACGTGTTCTTAACATGTTATCTCCTAGTAAAATATTGATGTTGAGTCAGATATCCAACTGAATAATCTTTTCGGTGTCTACTATAAGACATTTAAAACCAAGGCTCGTACACACGTGTGCTTATACGTCAGATGTAATACTTAACACGAAACCTGCTTATATTAATATTAAATTTATGCATAGTAGGATGTTCGACCTTTGTAAAAATGAAATTATAATACATACAGTTTCACCGTGGAAAAGTGAATCTTTCTAGCATGTCCACGCAAATGCAGCGGAGGGGAGGACTGTGCATGCACCAAACAACTTTACGTTCGTAATTTTTCACACAAATGTACAACTGTAGGGAAAAAATTATCTCTGATTTTTCGGATGTTAGGAATCGACAATATCGCATAACGGAATGCTGTGTTCTACGTATTCTATTTTTGTTACGAAAGTGGTACAAACGAAGTCCACGTAAGAATAGTACAACAAAATCGGTTGAGGTTAGGTTATCGTGCAGATATCGCGGCTTTTGCATTGGAAATCACGCAACTGCCAGTCTCGTCGTTCCTTGTAAACGAAAGAAAGGTATTGTAATCGGTCGGAATTAACATAAAACTCGTCGTTTCATGATAATACTGTGCATTCTGAATATGCTATGATTTGGTTTAAAATAATAAATAGTCCATTCTTGCATACTATTGCTCCAGCTTTACTTGTATTTTCGATATTGGTATAAATAGAAAGACAATTAATGTCGTTCGAGTCTATTTTCGGATCATTTATATTACGTTTAATCCATATAGTTATCATATGAGACATAGTATCGTAAAATTTGGAAGAATAAAACGTTCGTACAGGAAGTACATTTTATAAGAACTCCAACAAATCTGCGTGTGCACCTAAAATACAAACTGATAGTGATAGTGATTGTTCATAAGTTTATATACATTATCTAATGTCAATCGAAGGTATCAATTCTTTTTCTCCATAAGAGTACTTTTTCATTTATATGTGTTCAAAAATACATGTGTTCAACCGTGAAGCATATGTCACCTACAACGAAAAAGAGTTTTCCTATACTTAATATTTCCTTTATATACCTATGAAAGTCTATTCTTCGCGTAGTATGAAATTATGAATAAATCTGGAATATTGTTCAATCTGAAAAGAAAAATAACTTATTGACATCATTCATTGATACGAGATTCAGAATGTTTGTTTTGTCTTGCAGAAAAAGAAGGCAGCCCTCCCTTTCTTTTAATGTGAAATAGAAAGCGAAGATTTGAAAACAGATTTTTTGGAAATTTACTTGCAAATATCGTTTTCAATATCGTGATTTTCTTCCCAATGGTACTGTACTTTCAAATTTTCCAGTATCCCTCTAAAAACAAAAAGTCGAACCTCGTTATTGTTAACGTAGGCATTACAAGGAAGAGAAGTATTAGAAAGCAGCTCCTTTTTGTTATGGATTTCTTTATAATCATGTAAATAAGAAATTCCGGAAATTTTTTCCTAAAGAATTTAATTCTTGTGCTTTGATTGATAATTATTACACTACATACTAACTTTTCGCATACTGTTCGCGTCTAACAATTTCCTAATAATAACTACTTCAAAATAACATATGTTCTTGCACGAATTCAAAAGTACGTATGATACAATTACAATTGATTCTAAAATAATAATTATTTAAAGATATTAAGATACTAATTAAACGTTTCACTATATTTCAAAATCTGGAACAACAAATTTTTATTTATAAAAAATGAAACTGTGTTTATATATTCTTTGTCATGATGCTATTTCTTATTACCATGTCGACATTTTTTAAAATTCATTTTGTTATCTCTACGCAATATGAAAATTCATATACTGCTTAATATTTTTTACATATTATCCATCCACCGCATGATATCTCCTGAAAAATCAAAATATTAATGTTATATTATTACAATGCTTCTTAAATTTCAATTTTTGACAAATTTGAAATCCAATATATTTTGCACAATTATTATTTATCAAAAAATTCCAAGTTAGTAACTTTCTTTTCAAATGGCAAATAACATATACTTTGACTTACCTGTAAGTTTTTGTTCCTAATCATCATTTCCTCTTATAGAACATCATTATTGTTCTTATAATTACTACCAGTGTCATAGATATTGTAGTGGCTACAACTGAATTAATAGAAAATGATAAATAACTGTGTATAACACTAACACATAATTGTGTATAACAATGACAGATAACTTTTACTTACATATCAGTCGATAAGGGATTACTGTGATATCCTGTTGATGTTTCTTAAGGCACTTGATTAGGTGCGATACGGTATCATTCCTTATGGTATACTGTAGATAAGTATTTTAGAAAATAACAAGAATAAATCTAAATTATTCAGAGGTTCCAGTTTCGGTTTAGACATAAATACAGGACCATTTGCAAAGAAGAAAGGGTGCGTTTCTACAGCCTCGTTATAGTAACCATGAATACCAATCTCTGAATTACTGGTTACTAAACATAAATATCCTATAAAATTTAATATATTTCTTTAATTTTTAATACATACATGAGTTAGTAGTTCTAAATTATGAATCATCCTACCTGTGATATTACACTTTTCCTTATAATATCATCACTCGAGTGAACAACATTAAGATCATGTAAACCATGTCATCCTATCTTACTGTGAAGATACTTAGTTATGTTATCTAACATTATAAAAATATCATCAAATTCAAGTCCTTTTATTCACATCACATGGCCACGACGATCTGGTTCTTCGTTATATAATGTTCTAAAATTTGTCGTATATATAGGATGTACAAACCGTGATATCAAGGTATCAGTTCTTCCTTCCCAAGGGACAGTTTCATTAAAATTCTGATAGAATTAAAAATTAATTATTAATATTCTAACAATCATATATGTTAAATACATTATAGTCAACGATATATACCTGAGCGAATGTAGGGGTGATTCCTTGATAATTATAAATGTCATCAGCCCACATCATTGTGCCACTTCTTTGTACTCCAGCCTCTAGATTAACAGCCTAAACAAACATACGAAATTTTATAGAAGCTGTACAAAATATAGTATATATGCGCAATATTGAAGCGTTCAAGGGGATATAAAGGTAATGTACATCACATACACGTGTACTCTCATGCAACAAAATACAATTAGATTTAATAGTATAAGCTCTTTTATTCATCATAATAGATTGGAAATTTAAGTGTCTTACGAGGGTGAGTAAAAAGTTACCCGCTCTGTCGGTGTAGAATTTATTTTAAGCAATTGTCAAAAAAGACATACATCATTTTTTGACATAATCACTCGATTTCTGTATACACTTTGTCCATTTGCCGAAGGACCTTTATATTTTCTCATTAAAAAATGTTTTGGGCTGAGCTGCGAACCACGAATGCATCGTCGTCTTCACCTTTTCATCAGCTTTTTCGGCATCCATCTCGCACAAACTTTTTAAAATCCAAATCTGTCGTGTACTATTGCATAAGCAGAGCCGTGGCTGATTTGCAAATGATTTGCCACATTATCCACTGTCACTCGTCTATTCCATAGAGCATAAGTTCATGAGCACGTTCAATGTTGTCATCGTGGATGTGGACGGGCGTCCAGCTGTTTTTTCATAACACTTGTGCGATCTTCTTTGAACTTTTGTGCCCATTCAAACACACTTCGTGACAAAACACTTTCTCCATAATGTGCATTAAATCTTTGATAAATATAGGCATCAAACATAACCTCCGACCACAAGAAACGAATCACAGCATCCTGCACTGTTTTCCTGCAAATCACCATTGCAAAGCGCCATTACTCGCGCAACGGTCACAAACGAATTGACGTAACACAAAGAAACCTGCGCAGCAGCACTGAACAGATATTGACGTCATACGAAGAGTGCAGATGGATCAATACGGTCGACAGAAGTTTTAACTATCTGGAGTGCGGATAAATTTTTACTGAGAGTCGTATAGGAATCTATAATCTGTAAGTACACCTTTGGCTGAATGGAAATTTCTCTTACATATAGTCAAAAATGCAGAAACTGTGTATTGAATTGGAAAGTGATAAAAAATAAGTGAAGTTTCGAGGTTGCATGTGATTGCATGAGTACACAGGACGTTTTTAGCGAATAAAAAATAATTTTGAAAGACACGAGACTTATCTTGTATTTTATGCACTCTCTGTGTCCGAATTTCCAGAAGCTCTCTATCTTATGAAGTGTTTTAGATTAGCCGGAAAATTTTGTACGTACATACAAGAAGTATACGATCTAAGTGGAATATTCCATTATTCTCTTGATACAAAAGAAACGAAATTTACAGAACTTCTCAGAAAGTTGGTTTATTATTACCAAATTAATAGAATTAATATACGTTTATCATCTTTACATACCTAAGTCGTGGAGGTTTATCGTGCGTAAAAAATTAGTGTCGTTTCAAAGTTACATTTCGTACATTTTAAGCCTATAATTTGTAACGTACAAAACAATGTAAATTTGAGCTGTTTCTTATCTCCACAATAAGAAAATCCAACTTTACGTTTTTTACACAATGATATTTATGGAACAGTAATATCATATTATTGCATCGCTTGGAGAATGAAGTCAAGGTACGATGTGACCCTAGTGTAAACGCTGGGATACCCAGCTGTGCCGCACTTATAAGCATAAGACACAATACCTATTAAATACGAGGTTAATTCATGTTGTATCAGCAGTGATCCGCCGCGGTCAGCCTGAAAGGATCGTTAAATTTTTAATCAAAGATACTGAAATATATCGATCGAATTGTATTGAAATTATACTTATATACAGTAATAATCTTCTATTGATTTGTGTATTGAAATACTCCAATTTATAACGTACATGTTATATGTATTTTGAGCAAAACTAAGATTAGAGGAAATTAGATTAAATACCATAACGAGGTGTGAGAAGTGGGCAAAACTATTAAATTGTGTTTATCTATTATTTTTAATGTTTAAGACGTCGATTTGATGTTAATTCGAATCGACGTGTCTTCAGATACCGTATAGTTTGTAGTAACTCTGTAACTTAATTACCGTACAAGAATCCTCTCCACCCTGAGCATGTTCGGCGCATATTATACCATCAGTGATATCAGGTGCATTAGGAAATTTGGAATAAGCTATTTTGCATTCGGCGTTCTTAATCACTGGCATTTGTACTTCCATTAATGCATTACGTCGTGGTCGTCCTACGAAGAAAATAAGAAAGATATTTAAGACTGGAACTATTTAATTTTATTATAAAATTGATATCACTTACTATATCTTAATGCTCCCGATCCAGCAACAAGGGGGTTATAGCCGACGAAGTTGCTCTTTCGTAGGGGCTCTTTCGTACAAATGGGATATACGTACCCTGAAAAATAAAAAAATAAATGAAAATGCAGGAAACTAATGACCAAAAGTATGAGAAAGAATTATACACGCTTTATGACACAATATATGTGTACAGTAAGAAATTTCAGGATATGATACTTCAGTAATACTCAATAGCATATATATATATATATATATATATATTTGAGGACTTACTCGAAAATGGCACCTCCTCCACCAATCTAAGAATGGCAATATTATGATTGTGTATGTTTTCTATTCCATCCATATGTGCACAATGTGCTGCGGTCAAAACATGCCTAGCCGATATCAGGGAACCTCCGCACTTCCATAGTGGTTTGTCTGGGTTTCGGGGATTACGAAAACCTAATGCAGCGATTCATGGCCAAGCGCCTAAAATGCAATAGTCATAGTTGTGAATATACATAATTTTTTCTCACATAACGAGTAACAACGATTATTACCTATTCGAAATTCGATCATACAGCAGACGATAAGTACATACGTACAAATACTCTGAAACAGAGATTTGATAAAGACAGAAATTAAATTTTTATTCCAGTGGAATACAAATTATTAAATAATTCTATATAATTTCTATTTGAACTATACTGAACTATAAAGTTCAAACGTGTAATTTCTGCCCTAACAGTTTTTGATCTCTATCCATATTATTACTCCTATATCAATTTTTTATTTCAAGCAAAAAGATACTCTTCCTAACATGAAGTAAAAGAAAGAAATAATTCAAGTTAATAAGTAAAGTTACTACCGATAAAATCATAGCATTATTATTTAGTCTAATTGAAATGTACATTGATGTGCTGTTTAATGCCTTTAAAGTTCATTCTTTGCAGTAAATGGCTTATTATTAATCGGAAAGAAAGACATAAAACGTACCAAGTTCAGCTGGTTTACCATCGACCACCCTGGTATGAGAGACGTTGCTAAAACCTCAGTATGGTGGTCGCAAAGCCTTATACTTATACACAGTTTTTATTAAAATTTCTCTCTTCTCTTTGTTTGGATCGTTCGGACAGCAAACGATCGTAACATTGCCCTGGTATCTGCACACTGATCGTCTATAAAAATCGGTGGCTGTACGGTACTGTATCTGCCATATTTCTTGCAGAGGTTTACATTTTCTGTAGTCAAGGCACCTGCCTTCTTGATTGTCCGGTGTGGTACATTCTGGATCAAACAATTTTAAAACATTTATACAGTTCAAAGATGCGTAAGAAAGCGACACCGATTACTCAACTTTCGAAGTAAAAAGCCGATCGAGTCCACCGGATTGCCCTACAGACACGTATTAATCCGTAAGAGTTAGTCATCATGTTGATAATAATTATCTAAAGAAACTTTTCACGTGAAAATATAAAATTTTAATTGATTAGATATTGTGTTAGCCATACTTAAGAAAGAAAATGAAAATGAATGAAATGAAAGAAAAGGACTACCTTCAACCTCATTTTTTAAATAAACACTTTGTCAGTTTTGCGGTAAATAAGTTCTTAGGAATTCAGGACAGTTTTTAGTGAATCATTTTGTTTCGACCGTTCGCGGAGAGACGCGATCGCGAGATAGCACGTCAACGAGAGTTGTAATTTCCCGTTACGATTAAATAATCGACGCCACGAACTGATCAGTTCAGTAGTTCAATGAAATTCCACAGAATTAACACAAATAAATTAATGTTTATTTCAACAACTTATTAACTAGAAAGATATAAATGGAACAAAAAAAATGTAACTGCGTTTTGGTTGATAAGTAATGCGCGACATACCACCTGTGTTGACGGTTCGACTTCTCGAAAAGTTCTGAACGCCTTTCGATTTTTTTCGTTTTTTCTGGAAGGCGACCCCCACTACGTTCGGATCACGCCACATTCTTTTACGCGAGGTAAAATAACGACCACGAGTCGACGTTTCTGGAAGTCGCCCTGCTTAATGAATCATGCGCTTGCCACTACAATGTTTGTTTGCCGGGCAGACGCGACGGTCCGTCTGCGACATTATAGTGCCGCGATCGATAGTTAAGAATATGACCTATGGTAAGCCGCATGGCGTAACATTCTCCCCCCGTTGAGAGGGTACCGATCAAACTAGCGAGGTGTGGTTGAAGTTCCCATCTTATTTCGTCTCGGTGGCTAGTTGTTCGGGTTTCTCGAGATCGGGTTGAATTGGCAGTGGGACAAGCCTTTTGACGCCCCGATCCAAAATGCTTTTTGCCGTCTGAACTGTAGCTGTCCGGATGACACTGTCACGACCGGCATACTTCAAATCCGACGGACTGACGATAGAGATAAAGCACTCGGCGACAATGTATATCGCTGAAGTGCCTAATGAACCATCAACATCCCAACGGTCCTTCCACCGAAGGTTCTAGAAGAAAGAGCACGTGGCAACGGTCGCGGACGCCTAGCAAATGCATGGACGGTGGGGATGTTGAGGGATGACAAAAGAAAGTAATCGGATCCGATCGAAAGTAAAATCATAAGAGTCAGTCTTAAAAAGTCACGCCCAGAGTTCGGAAGTAGATTGTAAAGTGTATTGATGTTAGAAAAAAAATAAAGTTTTCTTTTTTTTATTTTTTACCTCAAATTCCTTTTTTATTTTGTTATTTTACGTGACAACACCATCGGCGCCTGGATGAACTCGGCCCAGAGGCCAATGCATGGAGGGAACGTTGTCCTCTCTGAGGATGACGATTGTGCCCTTTTGGATGCTGTGTCCACCCTTGCTCCATTTATTGCGGTTGGTTAGCTCGTTCAAATACTCCTTATGCCAGCGGTTCCAAAAATGTTGTTTAAGCTGTTGGATATGCTGCCATTTGGAGAGTCGGTTCGATGGAATGTCTCTGAAATCTCGATCACGTAAGCACATTAATGAATCGCCAATGAGGAAATGTCCGGGAGTGAGGGCTAGGAGATCATTTGGATCGGTGGAGATAGGAGTTAGCGGGCGGGAATTGAGGACTGCTTCTATTTCTATGATAAGAGTATTACGGTGTTAAGCTCATATGTTTCTGTTTCTCCACTCGCGCTGCGCCATAATATCCTTTGATATTTCCGATCCTCTGGTCGTACGAGGAATTGCCGATACATTTTCTCGATCTCGCCAGTGAGTACGTACTGATGAGCGCGGAATCTAATTAATATACAAAATAAATTGTGAATTGATTCGAGAATATAGGATTTCCCCATTTTCATGATTATCGTGATTTTTGTATAAATATATTTTTGAAGATACTAATAATTAGGTACTTATAAATTAGTATTATCAATTATTTTGCATTTATAATTCCGCCTCTAGTATAAGTGTTAATTGAAAACTAACTTTATGTTTCAAAAAGTACTAGCAAAGTCGTTGAGTAACAAGCCACTGATGCTAACACAAATAGCATTGTCGTAATTAAATATTTCTAAATATTCATTTTTCATTTTGAACCTGTAGAAACAATTTATTATATATACTATTAGCTAAGTAATTGCATATTTAATTAAGTCGAAATATAAAACTTAGTTATTTTAATAATTTAAAAAATAAAAAACTGACAAACATTTCAATTTAATTTATGGTTGGAACAAAAGACATTTCATTAATTGAAATATTGTAACGCAGAGTACTTTCCAAAATACGCCGAGAGTATTCCTGATGGTGAAACGAGCGTTGCTTCATCGAACGCAGCTAAAGAAAACAACATCTATGTAGTTGGTGGTACGATGCCTGAAATAGAGGGCGATAAATTGTACAATACCTGTACTATTTGGGGTCCCGATGGAACTTTGATAGCAAAACACCGAAAGGTAAGTAATATATTCCTTTATGGCTTTGAATTTGAAAATATTGGGGCGAAGAAAGTGACTCTATCTAGGAATAATTTAGGAATATACATATGTACATACGTATACTATAACCAATTCTATAATTTACGGTTTATAAAATACGTTATGATACGGGAAACGCCCATTTTTGTTGTAATGTGTTTGTGTTGTATAAATTTTTCAAATACTTAAAATATTATTATACTTATTTTTTCTCCTTTTTAAACATTATTAAATGATAAGATTTTTTAATAAAAGAAAGTGATAAAAACGCTGTCAGTTATTAAATAAAAAATAATTAAAGTTTAGGAGTTGGTAACTTTGATATTAAATTACAAAAGTTGCAGCAATAGAATTAGCGACTACATTTTTATGTTATTAGGTACATCTATTCGACATCGACATTCCTAATAAGATTACTTTTCGAGAGAGTGATTCACTCAGTCCTGGTAACTCCCTAACGACGTTCGATGTGAAGGGCTGCAAAATAGGTATTGGCATTTGCTATGATATTAGATTCGAGGAAATGGCACGCATTTATCGGAACAAAGGTACAGTAACTTAATCGATCAATACTTAACTAGCAAAAAATTAAATATCTTTCTTAAATATATTCTATATAAAATTAATATAATCTGTAACTCTGTATAAACAGAAGCTTAATTTAAAAAAACCAGTATATTTGCTGAAAATGAAACAAATAAAAGAATTAAAAGCACAATAAGAGGACTGTCCTCGCATATTCAGAAATGATGGAATGTGAACCGTGCAACTACGAAGTTAATTGGTATTCGGTAGCTTCATATTTCCTGCTTCTCTGGGTTAGGTTGCCAAATGCTGATATATCCAGCGGCATTCAATATGACCACTGGACCACTGCACTGGTCATTACTTCAGCGTTTCAGAGCGAATGATAATCAATTATACGTTGCCTGCATATCACCGGCTCGTGTTCCTTAAGCAAGTTACGTCGCATGGGGACATACACAGTTGACCAATCCCTGGGGAAAGATTCTTTACGATTTGGAAACTCAAGAGAATATGGCAGTCACCGATATCAAAAAAAAAAAAAAAAAAAAAAAAAAAAAAAAAAAAAAAAAAAAAAAAAAAAAAAAAACTGGCGAACCGTGTGTTACCACAACGAGACACGCGATGCTATTTGTCGCTTTAAATTGTGCCGCAACTCGTTTTTGAGATCTTTGCCAGGGGCGCGTTAAAACATGCTGAAAATATATTTCTGGCTTTTCTGGGGTTTAACTGAAATATGACAAATAACGTTGTAAAACATATGTACTTATGACTTACAGAGTAATTGAGTGTACAAAATATATAGTATACAAAATAGCCAGCGATTTAGGGCTTTAAAAGATCAAAAGGAAAGAAAAGGAAAGAAAAGAAGAAAGATAATATATTGTGGCAGTCTAAGTCGATCTAAGAAAATAGATAAAGGGAGGGAGGGGCAAAGCTAGTTAATCTGGAAAGAATCCAAGCGTCAATTTCAAGCATTTACAGAGAATCAAGCGGGCTGGTTAAAGTCGTGAGTTGAGCAATTATCCCGCGTTAGGTTCAATCAGGTTAGTCCCACGCGAAATTGATCCAACCATGCGAAAACGAGTGTATTCTGATTTCTGTCGCAGATACTTCTGGCTAGTGCAGTACCTACACGGTGGTTGTTGAAATAGCCGCTTCTCATCTATTTTCCCTAGCGCGGACATCATCCTTTGATCCCTTACGACTAATGAAGTTTTCTAAGATGTACGGCAGTTTGAGATTCTACTTGAAAATGATCATGATTGCGGTCTGTGTGTCGTCTGCTCTTCTTTTTGTCCTTCCGTTAAAGACTGGTAAGTTGATACTGATTAATTATGCGATCGAAACCCTATATAATGGCTACAAAAATGCCGCTAATATAATATTCCTTCTTTCTTGTATCTTCTTTCTTGTATCTTCTTTCTTGTATCTTCTTTCTTGTATATATATCTTGTATATATATATATATATATATATATATATATATATATATATATATATATATATATATATATATATATATATATATATATATATATATATATATATATATATATATATATATATATATATATATATATATATATATATATATATATATATATATATGTCGGGTCACGATTCGAATTTTGGGCGCGCGACGACTCTTCGTGTGGACTAGCCATCGTTTCACAAAGCCGAGATTTTATTTAGACATATATACAGGTCTATCACTAAGCTTAACAAATAATAAGTACAACTAATAATAAGTCTAACAAACACTAAGCCTAATGAATAATACGATGTACGAATAATTAAATTAAATAATACTATTAGCAATGTTTGAGTTCAAACGAATCCACGATCACCGGGATAACTCCTTACTAAGCGAAACTAACTTAGACGCAAATGCGATCGTCGAAAATGCTCGATGTATCACTGCGCCAAATACGATAAGGATAGGTTCGACAAAAACAAAGCTAAAATAGTTAGGTTCAACCTTGGCGATTTCGTGTTACGTAAAAACGAGGAAAGAAACCAGACGAAGTTAGATCCGAAATTCAGGGGTCCATTCGTAATAGCCGAGATTTTGGAAGGAGATAGATATACCCTAAAAACCTTAGACGGTAAACGATCATATAAGGACAGACACGACAGACTGAGAAAAATGCCAGAAGGTTGCGTCCCTGCTGAGTTAGACGTCTGCGGTGATGACAACGGCGGTGATAATAACGATGCAAGTACACTGACCTCAGAGGATCATTAACACTGCGTTGTGGTCATAGTAATACACCGAGTGGTTTTATGTGCTTTTGTTGTAACCCGTTGAGTGGGTTGATGTGTTTTTGTTGTAACCCGTTGAATGGGTTGATGTGTTTTTGTTGTAACCCGTTGAGTGGGTTGATGTGTTTTTGTTGTAACCCGTTGAGTGGGTTGATGTGTTTTTGTTGTAACCCGTTGAGTGGGTTGATGTGTTTTTGTTGTAACCCGTTGAGTGGGTTGATGTGTTTTTGTTGTAACCCGTTGAGAGGGTTGATGTGTTTTTGTTGTAACCCGTTGAGTGGGTTGATGTGCTTTTTGTTGTAACCCGTTGAGTGGGGTTACGTGCTTTTGTTGTAACCCGTTGAGTGGGGTTACGTGCTTTTGTTGTAACCCGTTGAGTGGGCTTACGTGCTTTCTGGGTGTAATGCACCCAACGTGGCAATATGATCCAACAAACTGAGGTTCACCGGTGTACGAAATCGAAAATGATCTGTTGTGTCATTACGGTCTGGCTGGCGACTCACAGAACGCACCTAACACTTTGAATACAAATTATAACATTACAAATTCCTATTCTCTTTTATTTTTCTGTTGTCAAACCTCCGAACGAAACTTTGTTATTGCACTGGACCCTTGACTTACTTGGACATTTAGTTAAATCGCAAATAATGTCAGTTGTATCGAATCTAATGTAAGAAATACGATATTTTAGTTACACACGAGGACGTGTGATAGTCAGGATGGCCGTGTCGGAGATGAAAGAACACCGGAGCCTTTGGAATTTTGGATAATCCCGCAACATTGTAACCTAGAGTCTACTATAGCTGTAATTGAACAATTGTAGTTATTCAACCCGATTGTAATTATTCGAGAATTGTGATAATGAGCTTGGGTTCGAGGCGACAGTCAGTCGCCGAACGTAGCCGCGGTCACGGGATGAACGCTTTGCCTAACAAAGGTATGAAGTAATTCTATAGCTCTCCTTAAAAGAAATATTTGTGGCGACACGCGACAGTAAACATTCCAACGGTTTCTGTCCCGTGGCTCGCCACGTGCAGACCCTATTCTTCGAGTAAGATGATTGCCAGATGTCGATGCGTCTCCGCAGTACATGTTCGGCTAGCCCGAGGGCCCGTTATAAATCTTAAGGTTTAGTTAACTAAAGTCCTTCAAACAGACAAACAGTCTTTGTCCCAACTACGGGAAGATAGGGAAGACATATTTTTCAACGAGCGGCGTCTCCCACTAGCAACTTTCCCTCGAGGGCGGCTAGCATCCTTTTCTAACCACCGATATGGAGATTAACCAATTAGCAGCAACACTTTCTGAACGAAGGCTTTTCTCGACGAATCCGATGATCTCGTATCCTTAGACACACCCCGTTATAGTTTTCCTGTGTGGCATCATCGGGACGGGAAAGGCTTTCTCGCTCGCGATCTCATCGATCCAAGAGTAACGCCTTCGCGATCAGTGATTATTCTCAGACTTAGACTTTGTGAGTACGTTCTGTTGTCATCCCGTTGACCGCGGATTCGTTATTGAACCTAGGATCATTGTCATTAGTATCTCGAGCACCTAACTACCGCGGTTACTTGTCCGGTTCTATAATAATCGTATTTGCACTAGTCAATGTCTTCTCCATTGCATAACGACAACGTGTAACCCAAACGAAGATTCGTTTCACGCCCCTAACCCTAATTCTAATGTAAACCCGATATATATATATATATATATGTATGTATAAGATTTATAAAATGAATGCTCGGTAAAATGTCTGTGATAAATAATAGCAATTAAAATGGAAAAATTTTTAATTGCATTGCTTCGACTATACATATACATATACTTAATGTGACTTACTTTGTATGAGAAAAATTCTGTTTGCCAATTCGATATCGAGAGCTGATAATGCTAACATACGATGAAACGATAACAGAAGAATCCGAATATTCAGAACTTTTCACGATATATGTTAAATAATATTATGAAATAAATTAAATAATTACCCCGCATTGCTTCCAGCGTACGTGTTCACGATTCTCGGCGAAACCGAATATGGCAGCAGGAAATCAACCAATCACAACTTCGGAAGAAAGTAAAGCGCGGGAAGAAATCGCGGCATCCAGCTTCCTGCGAATCTATTCTCGATCTCGATGTAAGCAGTAATCTTTCGATAATCGTTTTGCAAAATGGCGTGTCTTAAACGAAGTGTATAGTAAAATTCGTATTTGAGAGACGCATAAATAAACGATATCAGGCTATTTCCCGCGAGAAATTCACGTTCGGTTGCAACATAACATGTCACGTATGTATTTTCGTCGAAAACTGATTTCGAGGGACGTGTATATGTGCGTATCAAGTTACTTGGCGAAAGTTCAACGACAGACTGTGACTTTAAAACAGTATGTATGCCTATGTTTGTTGTCCGAGAATTGGAAGAATCTGTCATGTTTTGTTTACGTCGGCTGTAATGGAGTGGTGTTTTTGTCTTGTGGTAACTGAATGTCTCAAACAACAAACTCGAGATTTCAATCGATCTTCGAAAAGAAGTCATACCCATTGGCCTTGGGTGAGTTGTGATTTCATTAACTTTTTAATTCATAATTGATAACATAAGGTTATTGTAAGACCGATGAAAATATGGATAGCAACCAATTGCAATTGAATATCTGGCCTGTCTTGCACTATTGAAATTTTGCAAGTCACTAAAGTTACCAGCATTAATATGTTCCCTTGCACAAGTTTGACGATAAAACAAATGAAATTTTACTATTTGCAAGTTATTTGATTATTGTATTTAACGAAAAATTATAAAATCATAAAATAGAATTCTATATAACCTGTAAATCGTAACTTGTCAATCTACTAGTACATATATTATAAATTGGTAAACTTTTGTGTGTGGGGGAGGGGGTGCTAGATGTAACACTGATACGACATTTTGAAAAAATATTTAATTATAATCATGAAAGGCGTTATTGAAATATTGAGTTTTTATTAATGTTCCTTGCAACTTCGAGTTTGCGTACTATATTTAAAATGTACATAAGATATAAAGTATATTGACAAGTAACAGTCACAAAATTGTTTCAAATGAGGATAATCATCCTAATATCAACTTATCAATTGTGATCTGATAAACAAGAATTCAAAATACAGTTAAACTGTGTTCTACATACAATAATCTTTTTCGGAGGAGATTTAAATATATGAACATATTGTGATATTTTGTCCATAATAACATGAATAATATAAAGTTTCGTATTACATATACTCTATTTTTTAATATATTCTGCATATCTCATTTTATGACAACAGACAAGCAAACTATATTCCCATTATAAGCTTCGCTCTAATTTCGCATCGTTTCACCTGAATATATCGTGAAATTTCATCCCGTCAAAATTTTGCGTCAATCTTTTTTATCTTAAAGGATTAAAGACAGTTGCAAAACGCCACGGTGTTTCGGGGTTTGTTTAAATTTCCGCCAAATGAAAAAGAAGTTTCGCGAAAAATGGTAGTTACTAACGGCACGTCTGGTTACAATTTTCGTTTACAATTCTTTTGGCGAGTAAATATGACGTACTGGGTCGATACTAAGTAGTCGGTTGTCCCTGAAATTTGAACTGTTGAGAACGAGGTAATAACAGGGCGACTGGTTTGTTGCTGTGTAACGTATACACGTTTCTGAATAGTTTTCTACTTTAAATGAAATTAACTGCTACCCGACGGAGTTTCGACGTAGCGATAAACACGCCACTGAAAAAAGCGACGAATGGGAATGGAAAATACGTAAAGATTTTTTTGACAAAATAAAGAATCATTTTGTCAGATTTCAAGAAGAGTTTGGGTAAATTCAATTTATGCTCTTTGCTACTTGACTTATGTTTATAACACTAAAAGTTATCTTTACAAGCAGCGAAGTGATTTAGTTTCATCCGTAGTTCGGTTGCTTCCAATTTTTTCATTTTCACATTGTGTAAATTTCGACCAATTGCGGGGAGACGTAATCGCGAGGAGAGACGTCAACGGGGGTCGTAAATCCCCGTTACGATTATAACAATCGACACCACGAATTGATCGATCCCCTGATTTCCGTTGAGATAATAGGGGTGATTGAGTTTGTATAACACTGTGATTCACAGAATTATAAATTATATATTTCCAACACTTAGATTACACTGACGTAGAGAAATAAATAGTTAACAACTTGTCGCATGAAGATGCGATAGATATGTACGCTAGAGCAGGGCTCTTATAATGGAAATTAATGTATTAATGGACTTAGCACTATAATATATTTAGGAGAGAAGATGTGTGTTCGACAACACCGAGAACCGACAAAAGATTTGCGTGAAGTATGCGACTCTCGCGCTATGTGTAGACTGCCGCGTTAGGCGTTAGTTTTTAGACTGTCTGTCGCTCTTTTTCTAATACGGAAGAAAAGTTCGGTGTGGGTGTGCCCCTGTGCCTAAAGAACGCGGATTCGTTGTTCCCACTTTCGTTAGAAAAAGTGAGGGCCACGAAGCGCGGTGTCGATTGGTCATGACCTGCACTACTGCTCGAAGGGATGAGTATCGAGTCTCCTACCATCGTGGTGGATAGATGACTGTGTGCGTGAGAAAAACCTAGCTTGTTTTATTACAGGGCTATTCGGATTTTCCTAATGGGTGCATACCCGCTTTCTCCGTGTTTTAAGTGCGACTAATAAACCCAAGGACCTCTCTAAAAACCGACTGTGTTTCGAGAATATTTTTAAGCTTTAGAAATTCTTCAAGACAAACGGATTGAAGACACATGGCGAAACAATACAGGGAAGTGAAAGTTATGGTGGGTCCTTAGGTTTATTGAGGGTCGAAGTGACGTTACGCAGGTCGGTTGTTGTCCGGTCGCGCGGGCTGGCGTGCAGATGTTTTAGGCGGCGTAACACATTGCGTATTACAATATTGATGTTAAAATATTATTATAGAAAAACATGTTAGCAACTTAATTTTCTATTTGTTCGTTTCTCTGTTTTCCTTATTCTGTTTTTGGATTTGTGGTGGATGATTTAAATAATGACGTGACGAGTTGATACTTGATATTGTCAAATATATTTAAAATTATTCTAAATACAGAATTAATCGCACGGGAGACAAAGATTTTGTAACGAATCCTAGCGGCTGCCATTTGTCGTTCACGCGCTGTTGCCGATACCGAATGCGCTAATGTCACGTAAAATAACAAAATAAAAAAAGAAATTTGAGGTGTAAATAAAAAAAAGAAACTTTATTTTTTTTCTAACAACAATTCACTTTACAATCCACTTCCAAACTCTAGGCGTGACTTTCCAAGACTGAAGCTCTTATGATTTGACTTTCGATCGAATCCGATTACTTTCTTTTGTCATCCCTCAACATCCCCACCATGCATTTGCATTTGCTAGGCGTCCGCGACCGTTGCCACGTGCTCTTTCTTCTAGAACCTTCGGCGGAAGGACCGTTGGGATGTTGATGGTTCATTAGACACTTCAGCGATATTGCCGCCGATTGTCGCCGAGTGCCGCCACATCTTTATCTCCATCGTCAGTCCATCGGATTTGAAGTATGCCGGTCGTGACACTAACATTGTGGCGTCAGAGACGATGCGTTTTGACTCGCGAAAGGCGTTTTCGGTTTGCTTCGACCACTCGATTCGCCGCGAACAGCTCGTACGTATCTTTGTTCGCGGATCCGCGTAGTTTGTTGCACGAGTATACGTTTATATTGACACCGGTGTTCACAAGAAAAGAGATCCTTGGTGCCCTGTCCGTCACGAAAATGCGATGGGATACTAAAGCCATCGCCACATGCCGCGTTTACGGACGGCTGGTCTCGTTTCACTGGGTCCAGTTGCAAGGGGCCCGGCACTTCCTTGCGCGGTCTCGAAAGGTCTCGTGGTAATAGCAGAGACCAGACTTCTGCGGTCTGTCCTTCGAACTTGATATCAATCTTGCCTTCCGTATGTAGAATAACGATGTGAGGTGGATAGTGGGTGAAGGTGCCCACAAGAAATACTCTTGATGTTCAACAAAAAAGTTAATTAAATTATTAACAATCAACAGTCAACAATTTATGATCAACAATTAACGACTAACGATTAACTGTCAACAACAATTAACGATTAACGATGAACGATCAAAAACAATTAACGATTAACGATGAACAACGATTAACGATTAACGATTAACTATCAAGAGTCAATAATCACGTATCTCTAATTGTGTTTGCTTCGCTATGACGCTTAACCTTTCGCACTCCGCAGCTCGGGGCAGAATGAATCTTTGATTCGAAACCAAATGGATTCTTTTCTTTGTTGCCCCTCGATATCTCCACTACGCACGCGTTTATTAGATGTCCGCAACGGTTGCCGCGTATGCATTCTTCCGAATATTCGGCGAAAGAACTGTAGGGATATCAATGGTACATTAGGCGTGTCGGCCTTACGCTTTGAAGGTATAGCGCTTTGTGTCGCGAAGCCGTTGGAAAGTTCCATGGTCGAGTGCCACCACAGATGCATGACGATTAGATACAAACGCTTCAAGTATTACAATTAATAGCTGATACAATTGCAACAAAACAGATGTCCTTTATGCAAGACTACTGAAATTACACAGCTACAATAAAATAAGGAATACGTCTGTACTATGGGAAACATAAATAAATATACACATAGTAGCTTATACAACATGTATGTGGAGGACGATTAAACGCGTTGTTGATTAATGACCAGACGAGTTGATACTTAGTGTAGTCAAATGTATTTAAAATTATTTGCAGTACAGAATTAGTCGTCGTTCGCTTAGTGTTGCTCGATATGTGTATACAAGGTAATGCTTACGTTCGTTCGATATTAATTCGCTATAAGAATGTTCGATACTAACTGTCTTAACGATCGTGTTCTTTTATTTATACTCGGGGGAGTATCGAAAACTTTAAATTCAACCTCGGTTGACGATTGCACGTAGCGGCAACATTGTTTTGCCCGGAGTTTGTTTATCGTTACGCTTTGCTTGTCACGTAAAAGTAATGGGAAAATAATAATAAAAAAATGTTGGGTTCTTGAACCAGAGTTCGAGATACCTCTATTCTATAATAGGATTACAAGTGTGCGATTAAACTGTTACCGAAAGACTGAAGCCTCGATCAAGAACCAGCCCTTCTAGATGTTCGTTTATCTTATGCCTACGTGCCGAATTCATAATCCTTTATTTTGGGAGTCGGTGTCGTGTGCAAGGCGGTTCAGGTTTCCTGAGTCGGTTGGACATATTTGTTGACGTTACATTCCCCCAGTGTTAGAGTGCGGCTGGTCCTCCAGACTCTTATTTTCGGTGTAGTGCCTCCTTTTGTATGCCCTTTTGGAATCTTACATGCCTTGCTTCGAGGATGACTGAATTGGTGTCTTCAGGTAATTCTCGTAATGGTTGTATTTCAGGTGTGGAATATGTGTTTAAAGGTGCGCTCTATTGGTCTCGAGATATTGCTTATACCTGTGTCTTTTTTTTTCTTTGGTTTTACAACATAATACGCGAATACATAATTTGGAAGGTAGGCATTTGCTTATAATATCGAATAATCCTATTTTGTTAAATATACATATGTTCCTAGTAATGCTAGATCAATATAACTAATAATTTATAAGACACTTAGTTCCTATTTCTTAAGACTTCTAATTCTATGTTCATAATTAAGAGAGTTTACTTCGTTGGAAATTTGATTGAGGTGCATTCTATACGATTATACATTATTAATGATTTTTGGAGCGTTTTCAATTTTTGTTAGGATTTCTTCTAGACTGTCAGTTAAGGGTAAAGCTATAGTTTTGAAATTTGTTTTGTAAGTTATATTGGTTTTTAAGTTATTGTTTTCATCAAAAAATTTATCTATATTTTTATTCATTAATTCTAAATTATCGTTATCCAGAGTTACAAATAGACTTCTAGAAATGGATCCAACAAAATTCAATGAGCCTCTTCGGTAACAAGTGTGTGTCATAAATTTAATATGCATGATTACATTGTCTAAATTTCTTTTGCGAGCGCGTGTAATCATTTCATTGGAATACGGGCATTCACTTTTAAAATGTTCTGTTAACATTAGTCTAAATCTTTTAATTTCGCTGAGTTTTGCATATATATTCTTAATGTCTAAACCTATAATTACGTTTACGGATTCGCTATATAAGTATGCATGAGCTAATTTTTCTTGATATATAGAACTACCATTAAGGGGTATAACGTTTAGCTTAGCTAACTATGAAGAAGGTGAAGATCGTCCTGGAAAGTAAGGTTTAATACGGTTACCATGTATTTTCCTAATCGAGTGATTTACTATTATTTCATAATAAGGGGTTTTTCACTTTTTCAATGGTGTATGGCCCTGGCCATTCAGTATCTATCTTGTGTTCTTTATGATCGTTATGAATTAATACTAAATGTCCTTCTTTAAAAATAGATTGAGGTTTGGCAATTTTAGAGAAGTTTCTAATAAATTTTCTATAGTATCCAGCTAGCCCAAGGAATGATTTTACATCTGTAGGATTTTTTGGTAGTTTGAAATTCTTTACTGCTTCTATCTTTTTAGGGTTAGGTTTTACTCCATCTGCTGTCACTACATGTCCTAGATATTCTAATTCGGGCTTTAAGAATTCACATTTATCTGGTTGTATTCTTAGACCTACTTTCCCGAGTCTTTGGAATATAATGACTAAGTTTTTAGTATGTTCTTCCATCGATTGCCCGAATATAATGATATCATCGAGATAAACGAAACAATGATTGTTAATCAAACCTCTTAACGTGGTATCCATCATTCTTTGAAAGGTAGCAGGTGCGTTCTTGAGCCCGAATGGCATTCTATTATAGTGGAAGTGTTCTTATGGTGTGCTAAATGTAGTGTATTTCTTTGAATTCTCGTCCATGGGTATTTGATGGAACCCTGAGGATAAGTCTAAAGAGGAGAAATATTTCTTATTTCCTAGCTGTGATAGTATATCGTTAATGTCAGGTAGTGGATACGCGTCTTGGTCTGTTAGTTCGTTTAACTTCCTAAAGTCAATCACTACTCGCCACTTTTGTTTCCCTGATGCGTCGATTTTCTTTGGAACGACCCAGACAGGAGAGTTATAGGGAGAGTCGGAGGGTTCTATAATCTCTTTGTTTAACATTTCAGTCATCTGTTTATTTATTTCGGTTTTATGATGTTCGGGAGGACGGTAGGATTTTACGTTGATGATCTTGTTACGTAGATGATACATTTACACTGTACACGTGAATGTGTGTGTAAGCGTCAGAGGGCGTCCAGGTCTCAGTAGAGACAAAAGACGATTGGAGGCTGTTAGGAGAATCTAGAGGAGGTGGTTGACAACAAGCGTGCGTGCAAGAAGGTTATCGAAGTCTTCAGAGTGTAATATATATATGTATAGCTGTTGTGTGCGAAATAAAGTAAACTATTTGTATTTTCGAATCCTCTCTATACCTTAACATGGTAGCAGAGCGTGGTTACTAGTTTTGCAAGCTATTTAGTGCGTGGTTTTTAGTCTTGCGAGTTTAGTAAGGGAAGAAACGTTCAAAGAATATAAAATAAAAGAAAAAATACTTCAAGCACGTAGGAACGCTTGAGTAAAGAATAGGAAATCAATTAAAATGGAGAGATCGGAAATTATGCTATCGATATTCGATGGTGAGGGTTACGGTATGTGGAAGAAAAGAATAACAATGTTTCTGAGATATAAAGAATGTGATATTGTTATAACTAGAGTGAAGACTGAAACAGACAATCCAGACTGGGATAAAAAGGATCTGAAGGCGATAAATATAATTTACAGTGCCTTCTCAAATAGACAATTAGAATATATTAGGGAAGAAAAAACAGCGTATGAAATAATGAAAAAGTTCGACGAAGTGTACTTGAAAGAATCGACGGCACTAGATCGTGTGCAGAAGGAGATTGGAGAAGATAAGTCTTGATAAATACAGTGATTCAGCATCGTTTTTTAGCGATCTTGAAAAATTAATAAATGAATTAAAAGGTGCAGGCGCAAAAGTGAGTGAGAGGGAAAAGCTGAATTACATGATAAATACGTGTTACGTCGCGTAACTCTACCTAGCCCAGGCCACACACCGCGGGCAAGATGGCAACCAGATGTCTTCGGATACTCACTGCGTACCCTCAATAGTCTCAAGTATCTTCCATAAATCTTAGGAATTTCCTAGTCGAGGTCCTTCAAACTGAACAAACGTCTGTTTCCAAAGCATTTCTAAAGACCTTTGTCTACTACGGCTTGACAAGGGAAAGTTGGTTTTTCTCACGTATGATGCAACTTTCCTCCCACGAACCACTTTCTCTCGAGGGCGGTTAAGACCCTTCGTTTAACCAATTAACAACGAAGACTATTTCCCTCACTCCCTTAGTCAAAATCGTCACCAACAAATCCGATGGTCCCGTGCGCTAGACACACCCATCCTTAGCTTCCCTCCGCCACAGCATCGTCTCCGAACATCACTGACTTTACATCCTTCGAACAGTCAACATCCTTCGACCGGGTTTACACCCGAAGATCAGTCAGTCTCAATCAAGCATCTCGTCAAGCGGTCAGCAATTCGAATACAATGAGTCGACAAATCCATCAGTATACGCGATAATCCGTCTAGAGACTCAGGTCGCACTCATTCGTAGTCATCTCATAACAAATATTCATTTTGTGTTACACCGAAGTTGTTGGTTTGTGAAAATATATAATAACCTGTTAGCAACAGCGTTATCCTTCATTTAACTACCCTTATTATCCTAAACGAAATAAGGGATCGAGCGATTCGCGGCGTCGATTAGCAAATCGTAACGGGAATTTACGACTCCCGTTGGCGCGCTTCTTCGAGATCGCGTCTCCCAGCGAACGTGCGAAAACAATACGTTACCCGAAGAGTATAGCTACATAGCGGATATAATAGATGCAGTGAAAGAAGAGAAACAAACGGTAGCGTGCGTGAAGAATAAAATAGAAATAGCGGAAAAGAAAGATAAGTCTAATCGAGGAGAAATGAAAACTAATGCCTTTGCTGCAAAAAAGGAAGGATGCTTCAAATGTGGAAGAGTGGGATATTTTGCATGAGAGTGTCAAAATGGCGTCCAAGCGGGAAGCAGTAACAGTTATCGGCGTGGGTCAACACGTGGTCGCAGCAGAGGAAGAGGAAACAAAGGCAATACGAACAGGGGGCGTGGAAACTTCCATCGTCAATCAGCAGCCGGCACGAGCGAATATGGCAACTCAGGAGCAGGCATATGGATGGCAACAGCGCACGCAGCACACAGCAGCGAGATGAACGAGATAAGTGGTAACGAAATAACATACTTATTTGTTAGGGAAGTGATACATTTACACTGTACATGAGAGTGTGTGTGTAAGGGTTAGAGGGCGTCAAGGTCTTAGTGGAGACAAAAGACTGTTGCCAGATGTTAGAAGAATCTAGGATAGTCGGTTGGCGACCAGCGTGCGTGCAAGACGTTCTTCAGAGAGTAATATAGATGTATAACTGTTGTGTGGGAAATATAGTCAATTATTTGTATTCCCAAATCCTCGAATTTCCTTAACATGGTAGCAGAGCGTGGTTACTAGTTTTGCAAGATATTTAGTGCGTGGTTACGATCTTGCGAGTGAGTTTTCAGTAAAGAAAAAAAAACTTTCAGAGAAAAAAAATATACTTCGAGCACGTAGGAACGCTTGAGTAAGAAAAGAAAAAAAAAGAAGAATCAATTAAAATGGAGAGATCGGAAATCATGATACCTATATTCGATGGTGAGGATTATGGAATGTGGAAGCAAAGAATCACGATGTTTCTCAAATATAAGGAATTCGAGGTTGTTACAACTAGAATGAAGAACGAAAGAGACGATGAAGACTGGGACAAAAAGGATTTGAAGGCGATAAATATAATTTATAGTGCAATATCGAACAGACAATTGGAGTATGTTAGGGAAGGAAAAACGGCGTATGATATAATAAAAAGGTTCGATGAAATGTACTTGAAAGAGTCGACGGCACTGCAGATCGTATGCAGAAGGAGATTGGAAAACATAAGACTGGAGAACTACAGTGATTCAGCATCATTCTTTAACGATTTCGAAAAATTAATAAATGAATTAAAAAGTGCGGACGCACAAGTAAGTGAGAGGGAAAAGCTGAATTACATGCTGAATACGTTACCCGAAGAATACAGCTACATAGCGGACATAATAGACGCATTGAAAGAAGAGGATCAAACGGTAGCGTATGTAAAAAATAAAATAGAGATAGCAGAGAAGAAAAATAAATCCAATCGAGGAGAAAGGCAAACCAACGCCTTTTCTGCAAAAAAGGAAGGATGCTTCAGATGTGGAAGATTAGGACACTTTGCGAGAGAGTGTCAAAATGGCGTCCAAGCGGGAAGCAGTAACGGCTATTGGCATGGGCCAACACGTGGTCGAAACAGAGGAAGAGAGAACAAAGGCAATACGAGCAGAGGACGTGGAAACTTTCATCGTCAATCAAGAACCGGCACGGGCGAGCATGGAAACTCAAGAGCAGGCATATGGACAGCAACGGCGCACGCAGCAAACAGCAGTGAGACGAATGAAATAAGTAAGAACGAAATAGTGTGGCTATTAGATAGCGGTTGTACCGATCACATAATTAATAATATAAATTATTTCGATAAATCTATCGACCTAAAAGAACCGGTAAATATATATTTAGGCGATAATAGACCGATAAAAGCGACAAAAGTTGGGAATGTTATAAGTTATTTTGAAGCATTCGGAAAACAAAATAAAATAAATATGAGGAAAGTATTTTACGCGAAAGAAATGTCCGCAAATTTGATTAGTTTAGGTAAACCAGCAGACGATAAGAATACGGTTATTTCCAAAGGAAATATTGCGAAAGTAATAGATGAGGATAATATACTTACAGCTCAGTTCAAAGAGAATGGGACATATAGAATAAAAAGTATATTGAAAGGGAAGAAGCACTTAGTAAACAGCGCCGAACGTAGTGGTATGAGTAAAAAGGAAAGATGGCATAGGATGCTAGGACACGTAAATTTTAAATATTTAGAGATTTTGGGTAAAGAGCAGCTAGTGACTGGCATACCGAATGAATTTGAAAAGGAACTTTTGAAATGTAGGGTGTGTATAGAAAGCAAAATGCATAACTTACCTTTCAAAAATAATCGAACTAAGGCTAGGGAAATAATGGAAATTATTCATACGGACGTATGTGGTCCCTTTAAGACTACCGGATTCAATGGAGAAAAATATTTCATTTCATTTATCGATGATTATAGTAAAATAGCTAGGATCTATTGTATAAAATCAAAAGATGAGGTCTTTGATTCTTTCGTACAGTTCGTAAATGAAGCCGAAAATTTAACGGGCAAGAGGTTAAAAATATTAAGATGCGATAATGGTAAAGAATATTTAAATAATCGAATTTATAAATTTGCTAGGGATAAAGGTATAAGAATAAATAATTGCCCAACATACGTACATGAATTAAACGGGACAGCGGAAAGGTATAATAGAACAGTGATGGACATGGCGCGTTGCTTGTTAGCGGAAGCGAAAGTACATAAAAGGTACTGGCCGGAAATAGTTTGTACAGCGGCATACTTGAAAAATCGAATATTAGCGAATACTATAGAAAGAAAGACACCTTTTGAAATATTCTTCGGGAGAAAACCAAGTGTTAAAAATCTACATCTATATGGAAGTAAAGTTTTTGTAAGAAGGCCAGAACAAAAAAGAGTTTCCAAATGGGATAAGAAGGCAGATATGGGAATTCTGTTAGGATATAGTGAAGTAGGTTAGAGAGTCCTATTAGGTGTAAAAATAACAGTAGCGACATGTAGAGGTCGTAGAAACAGACAAAAAATGTATCGGTTTTGAGGAGAATTCATTCGATGCAGTTAGCGATGATAGTAAAGATAATTATTTATTGGACAGCATGAATAAGGAAGAGTTAGAAAGTAGAGAAGATGAAAATGATAATAGTTCTGAAAGCGTAAAGATTCCTAGGAGATCTACACGTAATAAGAAAACTCCAGTAAGGTATCCAGAAAAGGAAAACAGTAGTGAGATTCACGCAAATTATTGTAGAGTAGATATCTTTTGCACATTTGAGGAGGCGATTTGTTGTGAAAATAGTGAAGTTTGGAAACAGGCTATGGATAAGGAAATAGAATGTCTCTATAAGAATAAAACTTGGAAATTGGTAGAAAGGGTAAAAGGCAAAGAAGTATTAGATGTAAAATGGGTTTACACGAAAAAATCAGAGGACAGGTATAAGGCTAGATTAGTGGTAAGGGGATTTCAACAAAGAAACGTAGCCGATGACATATATTCTCCAGTGGCGAGTAATCAGACCTTTAAGATATTGCTATCATATTGTTGTCAAAATGGAGTAATAATTGAGCAAATGGATGTAGAAACTGCCTTTTTAAATGGTGAAGTAACCTCGGAGGTATATGTAAATCAACCAAAGGGATATGCGGACGGAACGAATAGAGTTTGTAAATTATCGAAAGCGCTTTATGGGTTAAAAGAAAGTCCGAGGGATTGGTATGAGTGTTTTGATAGGTATGTGACGACATTGGATTTTAAGAAGAATAACATAGAGTTGTGCCTATATACTCATGGAGAGGGGGAAAATGTTGTTTATTTGCTAATATATGTAGACGATTTGTTAATCTGTAGTAAAAACAAAAAAAGGATACAAAATGTAAAGAAGCTATTACCTGATAAATTTAAAATGAAAGATTTAAGTGAAGTAAAAGAATATTTTGGAATAAATATAGAGTATGATTATATAAAAAATGAAATGAAACTAAGCCAAACGAAATACATTGAATCATTAGCGAACAAATATAAATTACAAAACAGCAAATTGTACTGTACACCAACGGAAACAAATTTAAAAATTGAAAACGCTGAGATAAATAGAAATGACATTGGATACAAGAATTTAATTGGCGCATTGCTGTATATTAGTACAAATACCAGACCCAATATAAGTTATAGTGTGAATTATCTTAAGTAGATTTCAAGATTGTTGTAGCGAGACACATTTTAAATATGCTTTGCGAATATTGAAATATTTGTACCGAAATATTGAAATATTTAATATTAAAGATTTAAGGTTACATTAGAAAAGGAATGAAAAGTGTGAAACGATAGATTGTTATGTGGACGCTGATTGGGCAGGAGATCATTTAGATAGAAAATCTACTTCTGGATATGTAATTAAATTGTATGGAAATGTAATCGGTTGGAAATCTAAAAAACAAAGGTGTGTGACAAAAGCCTGGACGTATGCAGAGTATGTAGCTCTATCGGAAGCGGTGAGTGAATTAATGTCTATTAGAGAAATTATGAAGGTCTTCAATGTAAATCTAGACAATAACCCTGTAAAAATTTATGACGATAACTCTGGAGTGATAAGTATAGCAAAGTACGGAAATTTCACAAAAAATTCTAAACACATTGAAGTTCATTACCACTACGTTCACGAATGCTTAAAGGAAAATAAGATAAATATAATTTAAGTAGGTACAGACGAAAATACTACATAGGTTCTCTAAGAGGTTTTTCTATGTGCGATAGTCGAATCAAAGATTTGAATTTTTAGATTTGATCTACAGTGTTTATATTTTCAATAATGTTAGAAATTTGGACTGAAAACTTACCACCATTGATAAAGCATACTGGCGTTGGCTTTCCGTCGAAGTATACAATTTTTTGAACGATTTCTCCCGATGCGAGGGGTGGTTCTTGCTGCAGCAGAAGAGTATTATTATCTAATTTTAATGTTTTATTGGAGAGTTCGAATCGATATTGAT